>NW_006923222.1:27139-30163 GCF_000298275.1 Orycteropus afer afer | reverse complement strand
CCCCGGCCCTTCGCCCAACCTCTCCCTGGGCGCTTTCCCTGGGGTCCTGGGCTGCACTGCGAGTCTGCGGCCCCCACAGAACAGCTTGAGGCCGGCCGGCCTGGAGGGCTCCGGGAGCCGCAGACAGGCGATTGCATCGTGGTTTCCCTTGCAGACAAGTGCCAAGTACGCGTCAACACCACGGTGCTGAGGCACCGGGGCTGCGAGAGCGAGGCCGCCGTCAGCCTCACCTTCTGCGAGGGCTCCTGCCCGGGGCTGTCCAAGTGAGTCGGGGCCCTGTGCCCGCCACCCGAGAGCCACCGCCCAGCCACCCCAGTGCCCACCCCACCCCCAGCAGGGCACCTCTCTGGGGGTGCTGCGAGATGGCGGGGGGCCAGGCTGGGCCGAGGACCTGCCATCAGGGGCCCGAGGGGCGAGTCTGCTGGAAGGGTCGGCGATAGCGGGGAGCTGTGGGTCGGGAAGAAGGGCCCAGGGAGGCAGCCCTGAGGGGTCGGCCGGGCCCTGAGCCCCCACGGCGAAGAGGCCCCGCTGGGAACTTGTTTTCTGCACGCAGGTACTCTGCTGAGGCGCAAGCCATGGGGCGCCACTGCACCTGCTGCCGGGAGACCAGGGTGCACGAGGAGGCAGTGGCCATGCGGTGTCCTGATGGAACGCGGGTCCGCCACACCTACACCCTTGTGGACGAGTGCGCCTGCGGCCAGACCTGTCTGCCGCAGCCTTCGCCCGCCGCTCCCTCGGACACCTCCGCCCTCTGGGTTGCCCTTGTCTGATGGCATCCGCGCCAGGAAACCAGGATGTTCACCCTACCCCAGACACCCGCGGGCTGCTCCTCGGAGCCCACCTCCCACTGCGACCCCCCTCGAGCCCCTCTGCAATCTCCGGACCTGGCCTCACTCTTTCCCAGTGACAGAGGGTCCCGCAGAAACAAAGCTGGACATCTTGCCTGGTGCCCCCCTTGCGGGCCAGGGTGTCCCCGTGGCGTCCCCGTGGCTTCCCCGCCAGCCGCAGGTGAGGACGAGCTGCTGAAGGCCTGCGCAGGCAGGACCACCAGGACCTGTGGGTGGAGGTCTGCTGCACAGAAAGGACCCGCGGGTGAGGGGCTGGCCCTCCTCCTGCCAATGAACCTCAGCATGTCCCATGTTCCCTGTTCTGCTGTCTCTTCCTGGCGTCTGTTCTTCCCTCCTCCTGGGCTGCCTGGCCCCACAGGCCATATGCCCAGCCCCCCAACAGGGCTGGGCTCCTTGGACTCAGCAGGGACAGGTGGGTGGGGCAGGAACGCCTCATTCACACACACACCAGTCCCCTTTGGGGGCCCGGGGCAGCCTGGGGCCGTGGGCTCCAGAGGAAGATGTCTCCAGACATGGGCCAGTGCTGGAAGCAGCAGCTCCGGGCTGGCAGGGGTGCTCTGCTGTTGTGCAGACCCCAGGGGTCGGGTTCTCCCACGTGTCCTGGCCACCCTCCCTTGGGCTGTATTTTCTCCTGGACATGTCACCGTCACCACATTGCATACACTCGGCTTTTTTCTTGATGTCTTGGCCCTGGAGGGCAGGGGGTTATCTTTGCTACAGTTGGGTGGGGCAAGACAGAGGCCTGAAGAGCCAGTGGGCATTTGGGGCTTGCTGGGAGGTTGACCTGGCAGCAGGATGTGCCACTACCCTTGTGCAGAAGGCACCTGGTGTGCACTGAACTGCAGGAGGGACGACCTGGGTGAAGGGGGCTGCAGCCTGGAAGGCAAAGGCAGTGCTATACTGGGCAAAGGGTCTGCTTGAGAGAGGTAGGGGGTTCTCCTCATGCCCTACCCTTGGCCTTGCTCTGGCCTCTGCTCTCACGGCTGGCTCCATGCCACCCAGTTAACAGGGCACGCAGCAATAGGGCAGCCCCTCCCACTTACGGAGTTCCTACGCCACCCCCAGCGTGGGGGTCTCTGCTCGGGAAGGTGGGGGCTCAATGAGGAAGGCCTGGGCTCACCCTGGTGGCCGCTCCCAGTGCTCGGCCTTCCTACCATCTGGCTGCGGTCTGGTCCAGGCAGGAAGCCCCAGGACTGGGCTAGAGATGGTCTGAACAGTGCACTGCGGCAGGGCGCAGGTCAGGCTGGCCAGCTCCTCAGCCACCACGTGGGTCACAGCACCCATAAGCACACCTGCATCTCAGCCACCACGTGGGTCACAGCCTCCAAAAGCACACCTGCATCTCAGCGTATGATGGGTCACGGCCCCCATAAGCATACCTGCATCTAGGCGTATGATGGGGCACAGCCTCCATAAGCACACCTGCTTCTCAGTGTATGATGGGTCACGGCCCCCATAAGCATACCTGCATCTAGGCGTATGATGGGGCACAGCCCCCATAAGCACACCTGCATCTCAGCATATGATGGGGTACAGCCCCCATAAGCATACCTGCGTCTCAGCGTATGATGGGTCAGGGCCCCCATAAGCACAACTGCATCTCAGCGTATGATGGGTCACAGCGCCCATAAGCACACCTGCATCTCAGCCACCACGTGGGTCACAGCCCTGATAAGCACAGTTGCATCTCAGCCACCACGTGGGTCACGGCCCCCATAAGCACACCTGCATCTCAGCGTATGATGGGGCACAGCCCCCATAAGCACAAATTCATCTCAGCTACCACATGGGTCACGGCCCCCATAATCACAGCTGCATCTCAGCCACCACGTGGGTCACGGGACCCATAAGCACACCTGCATCTCAGCGTATGATGGGGTAAAGCCCCCATAAGCACACGTGCATCTCAGCCACCACGTGGGTCACAGCCCCCATAAGCACACCTGCATCTCAGCGTATGATGGGTCACAGCCCCCATAAGCACACCTGCATCTCAGCGTATGATGGGTTACGGCCCCCATAAGCACACTTGCATCTCAGCCAACTCGTGGGTCACAGCCCTCATAAGCACAGCTGCATCTCAGCCACCACGTGGGTCACGGCTCCCATAAGCATACCTGCATCTCAGCATATGATGGGTCACGGCCCCCATAAGCAAACCTGCATCTCAGCCACC
>NW_006923222.1:26172-27039 GCF_000298275.1 Orycteropus afer afer | reverse complement strand
TGGGTCACAGCCCCCATAAGCACACCTGCATCTCAGCCACCACGTGGGTCACGGCCTCCATAAGCACACCTGCATCTCAGTGTATGATGGGTCACGGCCCCCATAAACACAACTGCATCTCAGCCACCACATGGGTCACGGCCCCCATAAGCACACCTGCATCTCAGCCACCAGGTGGGTCACAGCCCCCATAAGAATACCTGCATCTCAGCGTATGATGGGTCACGGCCCCCATTAGCACAGCTGCATCCCAGCCACCACGTGGGTCACAGCCCCCATAAGCATACCTGCATCTCAGCATATGATGGGTCACGGCCCCCATAAGCACACCTGCATCTCAGCCACCATGTGGGTCACGGCCCCCATAATCACGGCTGCATCTCAGCCACCACGTGGGTCACAGCCCCCATAAGCACACCTGCATCTCAGCCACCACGTGGGTCACGGCCCCCATAAGCACACCTGCATCTCAGCGTATGATGGGTCACGGCCCCCAGAAGCACACCTGCATCTCAGCGTATGATGGGTCACAGCCCCCATAGGCACACCTGCATCTCAGCGTATGATGGGTCACAGCTCCCATAAGCACACCTGCATCTCAGCGTATGATGGGGCACGGCCCCCATAAGCACACCTGCATCTCAGCGTATGATGGGTTACGGCCCCCATAAGCACACCTGCATCTCAGCGTATGATGGGGCACAGCCCCCATAAGCACACTTGCATCTCAGCCACCACGTGGGTCACGGCCCCCAGAAGCACACCTGCATCCCAGCCACCACGTGGGTCACGGCTCCCATAAGCATACCTGCATCTCAGCATATGATGGGTCACGGCCCCCATAAGCAAACCTGCATCTCAGCCACC
>NW_006923222.1:0-599 GCF_000298275.1 Orycteropus afer afer | reverse complement strand
CACACGCCATGTCCGTGTGACCACACACCACATGCATGGGACAAGGCACCCTGTGTATGTGACCAGACACAACGTATGTATGACGGTAACCCTATGTGCATGACCAAACACTGAGCGTGTGACCACATAGCATGTACATGTGAGCGAGCAGACACCCTGAGTGCGTGACCACACGCCACGTCCGTGTGACCACACACCACATGCATGGGACCAGGCACCCTGTGTGTGACCAGACACCATGTATGTATGACGGTAACCCTATGTGCATGACCAAACACTGAGCATGTGACCACACACCATGTACATGTGAGCGAGCGGACACCCTGAGTGCATGACCACACACCACGTCCGTGTGACCACACACATGCATGGGACCAGACACCCTGTGTGTGTGACCAGACACCATGCATGTATTGACAGTAACCCTATATGCATGACCAAACACTGAATGTGTGACCACACACCATGTACATGTGAGTAGACACCCTGAGTACATGACCACACGCCACATCCGTGTGACCACACACGTGTGACCAGACACCATGTATGTATGACGGTAACCCTATGTGCATGACCAAACACTGAGTGTGTGACCATAC
>NW_006923221.1:58440-58930 GCF_000298275.1 Orycteropus afer afer | reverse complement strand
ATTTTCAGTCTGTTTTTGTCAATATCTCTAAGGTTTTTCTCTTGTAAGCAGCATATTGATGGGTTTTGTTTTCTTATCCAATCTGCAACTCTCCATCTCTTGAGTGGTGCATTTAAACCATTAACATTCAGGTTAAATGTTATTATTATTAGTATTATTATTTTATTTGTTATTTGCCATTATCTCTGATCAAAGTACTCCCTTTAGAATGTCTTGTACGGTTGGTCTGGTTTTAACAAATTCCCTTAGTTTCTGCTTATCTGGAAATCTCCTAATTTCACCATCATATTTGAGGGACATTTTTGTCTGGTATATAATTCTTGGTTGAAAATTTTTCTCTTTCAGAGGTTTATATATACCATCCCATTGCCTTCTCGCCTGCATGGTTTCTGCTGAGAAATCAGAGCTTATTCTTACTGGGTGTCCTTTGTAGGTAACTTTTTGTTTTTCCCGTGTGGCTTTCAAGATTCTCTCTTTGTCTTTGGTTTTG
>NW_006923221.1:56317-56844 GCF_000298275.1 Orycteropus afer afer | reverse complement strand
TTAAGAATAATAATAAAAAGGACAATAAGTATTAGTAATATTATTTGTTTTGAAAAGGACAACTACAAGCCAAGTAATCACCGGGAAAAAGAAAGCAAAAAAGAAAAAAAAAAAAATCAGTGGATGACTGGGTAGGGCACCCAGGCTCCCATCTGAGCATACCGACTGTGATGGAGTTCCTGTGGGCCCAGGAACCTACACAATGGCGGCGCCTTCTGGACTGGCAAAAGTCCACAGCTCAGCCCGCCTCTGTCTTCACTTTCTCCGTTTATTCCCCAGCCACTGTGCACAGTCCATGCAGTCCCTGGTTAGCAGTGTGATTTTTAGGTTAATTCGTAGATCCCACCACCAGTGGGGAATCTCTGAGCTGCCTGTACTGTCAGGTCACTCAGTTTGCTGTCAGACCGCAGCTCCGTATATCTCCTTTTTATGGTATTTTTGTGCAAATTCTTCTGCTAGTTGGGGTTTAGTCCAATTCTGTATCCTTCCCTTCAAGGCTCAGGGGTCCAAGATTATCTTCTGTGTCT
>NW_006923221.1:53581-54831 GCF_000298275.1 Orycteropus afer afer | reverse complement strand
TTTAATAAATGGTGCATGCAAAACTGGATATCCACCTGTAGAAAAACGAAACAAGACCCATACCTCACCCCATACACAAAAACAAACTCAAGCTGGATCAAAGACTTAAATGTAAAGCCCAAAACTATAAAATTCATGAAAGATAAAATAGAGGCAAATCTGTAGCCCTAATTTATGGCATAAATAGACTATCAAGCATAACCCTGAATGTACAGGAGATAAAAGAGAAGGTTGATGACTGGGACCTTTTAAAAATTAAATTCTTGTGTGCATTGAAAGACTTTGCCAAAAGGGTAAAAGAGAACCTACAGATTGGGAGAAAATATTTGCCTATGACATATCTGATAAAGGATTTATCTCCAAAATCTGTAGAAAACTTCAACACCTCAACACCAAAAAGGTAAATAACCCAATTCACAAAAGGGCAAAAGACTTGAACAGACACTTCACCAATGAAGATATACAGGCAGCCAACAAACACATGAGAAATTGCTCAGGATCATTAATCATTAGAGAGATGCAAATCAAAACAACAATGAGGTATCATCTCACCACAGCAATAATAGCAAAGTTCAACTGCTCAGAAAATAACAAATGCTGGTGAGGTTGTGGAGAGATTGGAACTCTTGTGCATTGCTGGTGGGACTGTAAAATGGCACAACCACTGTGGCAAACAGTATGATGTTTCCTTAAAGAACTGAAAATAGAAGTACCATTTGACCCAGAAATTCCATTACTAGAAATATATCCTAAAGAGGTGAGAGATAGCGCACGAACAGACATATGTACACCTATGTTCATCGCAGCACAATTCACTATGGCAAAGAGATGGAAACAGCCTAAATGTCCATCAACGGATGAGTGGATAACCAAATTATAGTACCTGCACACAATGGAATATTATGCTATGTTAAAGAAGAGTGAGGGATACACGAATCATCTCACAATGTGGATGAACCTGGAAGACATTATGCTGAGTGAAATAAGTCAATTGCAAAAAGGTAAGTACTGTATGAGCCCATTACTGTAAAAAGACAAAAAGGGTTTGCTTGGGAAAGGGAGCTCACTTAATAGTTACTGGGATGGGGATGGAAGGGGAAGGAGTAATTTCAGGCTAGTTGGGGCCCACACGCTGACATGGGTAGAGGGGAGGGATATACGGGAAAGATCTGTGACCACCATGATAACATTAGGAAATGGGAGGACACTGAATTGTGCACATAAGAGATAGACGACAGATGCTAACACCA
>NW_006923221.1:52063-53421 GCF_000298275.1 Orycteropus afer afer | reverse complement strand
AGACACAGAGTAAGCCCTCACAGACACCCAGACACAGTGGGAGAGAGATCCAATGGATCTACCGACTCAGGACCATAGTACTGGGGGACACCAGACTCAATTGGCACAACAAAATACATAAAAGCCTTTTTCCACATCCTACATTGGTGAGTAGTGCCTGGGGTCTTAAAAGTTTCAAGTGGCCATCTAAGATGCAGCTAACAGTTACCTAGCATTGAAAGTGAAGATAAATGGAAAAAAAAAGAAAGGCATTTGGAAGCAATCAGCCATAAGACACAATATAGGACATGATTGCCCTTGAGACCAGAAGAACTAGATGGTGCCTGGCTACCAATGCCAACCACTCAGGAAAGGATCAAATCTGGAAATCCTGGGTAGAATTGGAGGGAAAACGTGGAACAAAATCCAAAAACTCAATAGTGACCAGAATTACAGGTCAGATGAAATCTGATGAGACCCCCAATACTATGGTCCTGGAATACATTCTGCGCGTGGAATAAAACTCACCTCCAGGGAGTAGCACTCTCAACCCAATAAATAACAAGATGTACATGCAGACCACTCAACCCAAAATGATGCACACACATACTCTATGGTAATGCATCCCTTAGAGCAATAGACCACGCGGCACCCGAGGACCAACATGCAAATTGAGGAAATGCAGGATAAACAGGATTTCATTAATATGAGCGGCACACTGGGAGTGTTACAAGATAGAGAGGGGAAGAGACTGGGTTAGGGTTGGACATTGTAAATGGGGAGTGAAACTAAATGTACACGTAAAGTTGAATGTAAAATAAGCTCTTAAAATAATAATAATAAAAAGGAACACATTGTGAATAGCAGTGAAGCACTGTCTGATATATTACTGGAAAACTTTATGAATAGCCCTAAAACACCATGTGATATAGTGCTGGAAGATGAGCCTATGAGGTTGGAAGGAAATTAAAATATGACTGGGCAAGAGCTGCCTCCTCAAAGTAGAGTTGACCTTAATGATGTGGATGGCATAAAGCTTTCGAGACATTCATTTGCTTATTGAGTACAACTCAAGATGGGAAGAAACAGCTGCAAACATCCATTAATAATCAGAATGTGGAATGTACGAAGTATGAATCTAGGAAAATTGGAAGTTGTCAAAAGTGAAATGGAATAAATAAGGATTGATATCCTAGGCACTGTTGTTGTTGTTGTTATGTGTCATCAAGTAGGACCCGACTCATAGTGACCCCTCCTTGGGTTTCCGAGGCAGCATCACTGTGGAAGTAGATTGCCCAACCTTCCTTCTGAGGAGTGGCTGGTGGGTGTGAACCACCAGTCTTCTGGTTAGCAGTCAAGTGCCTTAGGCACTACAGTAC
>NW_006923221.1:43417-51813 GCF_000298275.1 Orycteropus afer afer | reverse complement strand
TGATGATAGAAATGATGCTGGAGATTGCATGATAGAATTTTGTAAGACCAATGACTTATTCATTGCAAATACCTTTTTTCAACAACATAAAGGGCAGCTATACACATGGACCTTGGCAGATGGAATACACAGGAATCAGATCAACTACATCTGTACAAAGAGGCAATGGAGAAGTTCCATATCTTCAGTCAAAACAAGACCAGGATCTGACTTGTATGCCAGTTCAAGTTTAAGCTGAAGAAAATGAAAAGAAGTCCACAGGAACCAAAGTACAACCTTGATTATGTCCCACTTGAATTTAGAGACCATCTGAAGAATACATTTGACACACCCAACACCAGTGACCAAAACAGACGAGTTACGGGATGACATCAGGATATCATACATAAAGAAAGCAAAAGGTGATTAAAAAGAGAAGAAAAGACCAAAATGGATGTCAGAGGACACTGAAACTTGCTCTTGAGTGGACAGTAGCTAAAAAGAAATGAAGAAATGTTGAAGTGAAAGAGCTGAACAGAAGATTTCAAAGGGCAGCTCAAGAAGGCAAAAATTAGTGTAAGGAATTGTGCAAAGACCTGGAGTTAGAAAACCAAAAGGGAAGAACACCTTTAGAATTTCGCACGCAGAACGAACTGAAGAAGAAATTCAAGCCTTGAGTTGTAATATTGACGAATTTTATGGGCATGATATTGAATGATGCAGGAAACCTCAAAAGAAGATGGAAGGAATACACAAAGTCACTGTACCAAAAAGAATTGGTCAATGTTTAACTATTTCAGGAGGTAGCATATAATCAAGAACCAATGGTATTGAAAGAAGTCCAATCTGTGCTGAAGGAATTGATGAAAAACGAGGCTCCAGGAACTGAGATGTTCAACATTGAGATGTTCAACAAATGGATGCAGTGGTGGATGCACTTATTTGTCTATGCCAAGAAATTTGGAAGGCAGCTACCTGGCCAACTCACTGGAAGAGATCCATATTTGTATCTGTTCCAAAGAAAGGTGATCCAACAGAATGTGGAAATTATCAAATAATATCATTAATATCCCATGCAAGTAAAATCTTGCTGAAAATAACTCAAAAATGATTGCAACAGTATATTGACAGGGAACTTCCAGAAACTCATGCTGGATTCAGAAAAGGACATGGAAGAAGTGATATCATTTAATGGATCTTGGCTAAAAGCAAAGAATACTAGAAAGATGTTTACCTGTGTTTTATTGACTATGCAAAGACATTTGACTGTGTGGATCATAACAAATTATGGATAACATTGCAAAGAATGGGAATTCCAGCACACGTCATAGTGGTCACAAGGAACCTATTCATAGACCAAGAGGCTGTCCTTCGAACAGAACAAGGTGATACTGCATAGTTTAAAATCAGGAAGGGTGTGCATCAGGATTATATCCTTTCATCATACTCATTCAATCTGTATGCTGAGGAGATAATCAGAGAAGCCAGATTATATGAAGAAGTATATAGCATCAGGATTGGAGGAAGACTCATTTACAACTTGCAATATGCAGATGACACAACCTTGCTTGCTGAAAGTGAAGATGACTTGAAGCATTTACTAATGAAGATCAAAGACTTCAGGCTTCAGTATGGATTACATCTCAACATAAGGAAAACAAAAATCCTCACAGGTGGACCAATAAGTAGCATCATGATGAATGGAGAAAAGATCGAAGCTGTCATGGATTTCATTTTACTTGGATCCACAGTCAACACCAATGGAAGCAGCAGTCAATAAATCAGATGTCATATTGCACTGGGGAAATCTGCTGCAAAAGACCTCTTTAAAGTGTTTAGAAGCAAAGATGTCACTTTGAAGATAAAGGTACACCTAACCCAAGCAAAGAGATATGCAGATGAGACAGCTTTGCTTCCTGAAAGTGAGAATGACTGAAGGCACTTACTGATGAAGATTAAAGACTACAGTCTGCAGTATAGATTACACCTCAACATGGAGAAAACAAAAATCCTCAAAACTGGACCAATAAACAGCATGATGATAAATGGAGAAAAGATTGAAGTTGTCAAAGATTTCATATTACTTGGTTCCACAATCAACACCAATGGAAGCAGCAGTATTGCACTGGGCAAATCTTCTGCAAAAACCTCTTTAAAGTGCTAAAGAACACAGATGTCTCTTTGACGACTAAGGTGCGCCTAACCCAACCCAAGGTGTTTTTCAATCATCTCATATGTATGTGAAAGCTGAACAATAAATAAGCAAGACCAAAGAAGAGTTGATGCTTTTGAGTTGTGGTGTTGGCAAAGAATACCAAAAGTACCATGGACTGCCAGAAGAACGAACAAATCTGTCCTGGAAGAAGTGCAACTGGAATGCTCCTTGGAAGTGAGAGTGGCCAGACTTCATCTTACCTACTTTGGTCATGTTGTCATAAGGGACCATTCCCTGGAGATGGTAATGGTAAAGATGCTTGGTAAGGTGGAAAGTCAGTGAAAAGGGGGAAGACCCTCAACGAGATGGATTGACACAGTAGCTGCAACAATGGGCTCAGATGTGCCTAACGGATCTGACTGCTAACCATAAGGCTGATGGTTCAAACTCACCAGCCGCTCCTCTGAAGGAAGATTGGGCAATCTACTTCCATAGTGATACCGCCTCAGAAACCCAAGGAGGGATTGCTATGAGTAGGATCCATCTCGACAGCAGTGAGATAGCAAGCATTGTCAGGGTGGTGCAGGAGCGGGAAGTGTTTGTTCTGTTGTACCTAGGGTAGCTATTAGTGGGAGCCAACTCGAAGGCACCTAACAACAATAACCCAAGCCATTGTATTTTCAATTGCTTTACATGCATGTGAAAGCTGGACAATGAATAAGGAAGTCCAAAGAAGAGTTGATGCCTTTGAATTTTGGTGTTGGCAAAGAATACTGAAAATACCATGGACTGCCAGAAGAACAAACAAATCTGTCCTGGAATAAGTGATGCTGGAATGCACCTTGCAAATGAGAATGGCCAGACTTCATGTCACCTATTTTGGTCATGTTGTTAGAAGGGACCATTTCCTGGAAAAGGATGTCATGCTTGGTAAACTAGAGGATCACCAAAAAAGATGGATTGACACAGTGCCTGCAGCAATGAGCTCAAATATAGCAAGGATTGTGAGGATGTTGCATGGCTGGGCAGTGTTTCGTTCTGTTGTACGAAGGGTCACTATGGGTTGGAGCTGACTCAATAGCACCTACAAACAAGAGTAAGTTGATATCTAATAGAGTAAGTTCTCCCACCGTGTTTTTCAAGAGTCTCTTGGAAACAACCAGAATGAAAGTAATGAGAATGGTGACACATTGTGAAAATTGTAAACAATGTCACTGAATAATACGTATAGAAATTGTTAAATGGGAACCTAATTTGCTGTGTAAGCTTTCACCAAAAACACAATAAAATATTCTTTTCAAATATATCTTGGCTGTTTGCTTTTTGTATTACTAATTTCTACTCTTATTTTTTTCTTCAACTCTACTTTTTTGTTTCAACTTGCTCTTCTTTTTCTAACTTCTTAATATAGTTTCTTACATTATTTTCATCCTTTCTTTCTAATATATGCATTTAATTCTATAAATTTCCCTCTAAGCATAGCTTTAGCTGCATCCATAAGTTTTGATGTTTTTTTTTTTTTTTAATTGTCATTCCATTGAAAATAATTTCTGATTTTTGTTGTGTTTTCTTCTTTGACCCATGGATCATTTAGGTTAGTATTGTTTATTTTCTGTGTATCAATGTTTTTCTAGTTATCTTCATGGTATTTACTTGTAGTTTATTTCTACTGTGTTCAGAACATATACATTGTCATATGGGTAATTTATTTTATTTTATTTTTGGTGAAGATATACACAGCAAAACATATACCAATTCAACAATTTCTACATGTACAGCTCAGTGACATTGGTCACATTCTTGTTTATGCTACCTTTCTCAATATCCTTTTCCAAATTATTTTACCATCATCAACACAAACTCATTACACTTGCCATCTATCTTTTTGAGTTACTGTTGTCAATTTGATCTCATATAGATGATTCTTTAAAAGTACACTGTGCTCAAGGCAGATATTCTTTTATAATTAAACTGAACTACTGTTTGATTTAAGATGACTTCAGGGGATAATTTCAGTTTAAGGTTTAACATTTTCTCCTGGACAATAGTTTCTTGGGGTCCTCCAGCCTCCATGTATAAAAAAAGTCTGGATTCCATGAGAATTTGAAGTTCTATTCCACCTTTCTCCCCTTTTGATCAGAATTCCTCTAGAAAATCTTTGATCAAATCATTCAGTAATGGTATCCAGGCACCATGCAGTTCTTGTGGTCTCCTGACAAAGGATGCAGTTGTTCATGGAGGCAATTGGGCATGTATTCCAGTTCCTCCTCAAACTCCTGACTCTCCATCTTCCTCTTCTTTTCCAGGTGAATAAAGAACAATTGTACTTTGTGTGGCTGTTCACAAACTTTTAAGACCCTTGGTACTATGCAATGAACTAGGGGGTAGAACAGAAGCACTAAAATAAATATTAGGCCAATTGATTGTAATGTCCCATGAAACCACGACCCTAAACTTCTGAATCAAGAAAACAAGGCCCATGAAGTGTTTGGCTGTACATGGATGATATCAGCAGCATTTTTTTTTCAGGAGGTGGTTAGAAATATATATTACATAACATTTTACTATTCAACTTCTTTCAGGTGTGTAGTTCAAGTGATACCAATCACAGTAATCATGTTGTACAATTTTTTCTCTTCATCAGTGTTAAATTTCCCTTCACCCAAATCAAAAATCCCTGCTTCACAACAATGGCTCCCTATACTCCTACCTCTGGTAACCACTAATAACTGTGGTCTGTATGTATTTGCCTATTCCTGTCATTTCATATAAATGAGGTCATACACTATTTGTCCTTTTGTGATTGACTTATTTCACTCAGCATAATGTTCTTCAGGTTCATCCACATTATAGCATGTTTTAGGACTCTTCTTGGCTGAGTAGTATTCCATTGTATGTTTGAACCACATTTTATTTATCCATTCGTCTGTTGATAGACATTGGGATTATTTCCACCTTTTGGCTATTGTGAGCAGTGTTGCAGTGAACATTGGTGTACATGTCTGTCTGTTCACATCACTGTTTTTAAGTTCCTTGGGTATATACCTAGGAGTGAAATTCCTGGGTCATATGGTAGTTCTATTTTCAATTTTTTGAGAAACTACCACACTGTTTTCCACATGGCCATATCATTTTGCATTCCCACCAGGAATAGATAAGGGTTCCATTTCCCCCACATCCTTGTCAACATCTGTTATTTTGCTTTTTTTTTTTTTTTTTCAATCTTAGGCATCATAGTGGGAATAAGGTGATATCTCATGGTGATTTTGATTTACATCTCTCTGATGACTACAGACATTGAACATCTTTTCATATGTTCGTTGGCCATTTGAATATCCTTCTTGTTGAAATATCTATATTCTTTGATGGACAACTTTAAAAAGTTTTCTGTGTACACTTGAGAAGATTATGCACTCTGCAGTTTTGGGATTCATTGGTCTATATATGGAAATTAGGTGAAGTTTCTTAATTGTACTTTTCAAAGCTACATCTTTACTGATTTTTTTGGTCTGCTTTTTCTATCAGTTACTGAGAAAGGTGTTTTAACATATCTCACTAACATTTTTAATTATGTCAAGTTTTGCTTTATATATTTTTCAGACTGTTATTTAGGTGTATGACAATTTAGAGTTGTTATATCATTTTAGTGAACTGAATTATTTATTATTATGACATATGCCTTGATAAATCTAGTATTGCTTTTAGCATTAAAATCTACTTTGTCCGACATTGATACAGATATAGAAGCCTCTTTTGGTTAGTATTTGTATAGTATATCTTTTTATTCTTTTACTTTCAAACTTCCTATATCCTTATATGTAAAGTGTGTTGTTTGTAAACAGCATACAGTTACTGTTTTTTCTTTTAATTGTCTATTTACATTTGATGTAATTTTGGATATATTTGATATTTATTTGGGCTTAAATCTACCATCTTTCTCTTTATTTCATATTTTTTAGCACATTTTATCCTCTTTCCTTGCCTCCTTTTAAAATAACTTAGTAGCTTTTAATCAATTATTCCATGTTCATTAGTTGCTAGTTCCACATTAAAAAACAAACAAAAAAAAAAAAACAAAAAACACCTATTTCTTTAGTTGTCGTTCTAGAAGCCATAACATGCATCTTAGGCTCATTAGAGTCTAATATAAATTAGTACTTTTTCCTTTTCAGATAATGCAATCACTTTAGGATTCTTTAACTCAATTTATTCTTCTCCCAACTTATTTACTATTGTATCCATAGGTCTTAATTCTATACGTATTTTGAACCACAAAATTTTTTAAATTGGTGTAATCAATGTTATTTTATATATGTCGTTGTTAGTTGCTGTCAAGTCAGCTCTAACTCATGGCAACTGTATGTATAACAGAATGAAATGTTGCCAAGTCCTATGCAATCTTCATGATAATTGGTATGTTAAAATTCATTGTTATGACTGTTGTGTCACTTCATCTCATTGAGGGTTTCCCTTGTGTTGTTGGCCCTCTATTTTACCAAGCATGATGTCCTTGACTAATGATTGGTCTTTCCTGATGTCATGTCCAAAGTAAACAAGTCAGTCTTGACATCCTTGCTTCTGAGGAACATTATTTATATTTCTTTGAAGGCTAATTTGTTTCTTATTTTGGCAGTGCAAAGTATATTCAGTATTCTTTGCCACCATTACAGTTCGGATGTGTCAATCCTTCTATCATCCTTTTCCATTATCCAACTTTCTCATGCAGGTGAGGCAATTCAAAAGACTATGGCTTGGGTCAGGTGTACCTTAATTGTTAAAGTGACATCTTTGCTTTTTAAAATTTTAAAGAAATCTTTTACAGCAGATTTTCCTAATGCAATAAAGCGTTTAATTTCTTGACTGCTGCTTCTATGGACATTTATTGATGATTCAAGTAGAAGGAAATAATTAACAATTTCAATGTTTTCTCCACTTATCATGATGTTGTTAGTTCAATGTGAGGATTTTCATTTTCTTCATGTTCAGGTGTAATCTGTATAGAAGAATGTAACCTTTCATTTTTATCAGTAAGTGCTTCAAGTAGTCTTCATTTTTGGTAAGCAGTGTTGTGTCATCTGCATATTGCAGTCCTGATGTCATGTTTTCATATAGTCCACCTTCTCAGATTATTATTTCAGCATACAGATTGAATAAGGTGAAAGAATACAATCTTGCCACATGTCTTTACCAATTTTGAACCATGCAGTATCCCCATGTTCTGTTTGTACAACTGCCTCTTGATCAATGTACAGGTTCCACATAGGTAGAATTAAGTGAAATTCCCATTCTTTGCACTGTTATCCATAATTTGTGATGATCTATACAGTCAAATGTCTTCACCTAGTCGATAAAATACAGATAAACATCTTTTGGTACTGATTTCAACCAAGAACCATCTTACAACAGTAATGACAGTCCTTGTTCCATGTCTTTTCTATCTGGCAGGTCCCTGTTGAGGTACAGCTGCAGTTGTTTTTTAAATTATTTTCAGCAGAGTTTTGCTAGCATGTGATGTATGTATTACAGGGCAAATTCATTTCCCATACAGCATTTCACACACATTTTGTTTCCTGACATTGACTGCAATTTCCCACAATGTAACAGCTCTCTTCCCATTTCCTCCCTGTAGTTATCTTTTCCCTGTGTCTTTCCCTCCCACGTACTCCTACCCCTGAGCTATCTCCCTGTGCAAACATTGCCCTTCTGTTGTCCCATGCTCCAGTGAGTGTATCTGCCTGATGTGAATGTTCACCACATATGCCTGTCTGTTGTTTGGCTGTAAGCCACAGGAGTGAGTTCAGTTCCAGACCTGAAGGGTAACTGGGGGTCATAGTCTCCAGAGTCTCACCAGGCTCTAACAGACCAGTAAACCTGGTCTTTTTTTATGATTTTGAATTTTGTTCCACATTGTTCTCCCACTCTATCCAGGATCTGCACCGATCCCCCACCAAGTGGTTGACAGTGGTAGCCGGGCACCATCTAGTTCTTCTGGTCTCATCGTCTTATAGGCTGAGGATCGTATGGTCTACCAGTCCCTTGGACTAATTGTTTCCATGCCTCTTTGGTTTTCTTCATTCTTCTTTGCTCTGAATGAGGTGAGATGCATTGTTGCATCTAGATGGCTATGTGATAGTTGAAGATGTGTCAACTTGGCTGGACTCCAGTTGTGAGTGGTGGTTCCCATGATAGATCACATAACTGAGTTCTAAACGGCCGGTCTGCCTAAGGGGAGTTTCCCCAGGGGTGTGGCCTACCTGCAATG
>NW_006923221.1:37275-38161 GCF_000298275.1 Orycteropus afer afer | reverse complement strand
GTAATTACTTCCAATGTTGCATCCATTTGTTGAAGCATCTCAATCAGTATTCCATCAATTCCTGGAGCTTAGTTACATGTTTATCCATTTCTTTGCTTTTCATTCCTTGTTATAGTTTCTTCCACATGAGAGCATTTTCATTGTGCTTGAAGAACACACTAGTGCAGGTCTGATAGTAATGAATTGATTCTTCCAGTTTATGTACAAACATTTATAATTTACATTCATATTTGAAAGTGGGTATAAAATTCCAAGGTAGAGGTTACTTTCATCACTTTGGAAATTTAATCACATTGACCCCTGCCTTCCATTGCTTTGGGTGAGAAGTCAATTGCCAGTCTTATCATTGTTTCTGTGACATGAACTTGTTTGTTACATGAACCTGCATTTAGGATTTTTCCTTTTATACTTGCCTTTCAGCAGATTTTCTATGATGTACCTAAGGTGATTTTCTTTGTATTTGTCTACTAGGGGTTAATAGTGTTTCTAGAATCTATGACCATGATGTCTTTCCTCAGTTTTGGAAAATTCTTAGATATCATCTCTTCAACTATTGCTACTACCTAATTCTCTCTTTCATCTCATTTACTGAGAAACTCATTCTGGTTTCCTTCTTTTCTTGGCTCTTCACTTTCCATTCTTTCCCTCTCTGCCCCATCCCAATAACTCATTGTTTTATTACATTTCCAATGCTTTAAAAAACACAATTTAAAGTACCTTTTCAGCTTTTCTAGCTCTTTACTAAAGAATTAGATTGAATTACCTATTTGTAATTACTAATTCTCTCTTCACTTGTGTCTAATATGCTGTTTATCCTGTTCATTTATTCTATCCAATTGTTATATTATTTTTAGTTCTAGAAGTTTTTTTCAACTCATTTTCAATA
>NW_006923221.1:36602-37175 GCF_000298275.1 Orycteropus afer afer | reverse complement strand
ATTTAATATACTTATGCTATATTCTGTATCTGATAACACTAGTGTTTGTAGTATTTATAAGTCTGATTCTGCTGTTTCATATTTCTGTTGATTCTTACCCACAGTGGCTTAATTGTTTTTGTGTTTGTGATTTATTATGTTGAGCTCATAGAATTTTATTTTGGTGAATGCTTAAGGACTTATAATAGAGATTTCTTTCTTTAGAAAGCTTTTGTGATTGCTTCTACCACTTCTCTACAGATGTACTTACCTAAGTAATTTGGTCATACCAGTATCTCAGAGACAGAATTCTGTTACCTCTGGTTTTATCAGGAAAAAAAGAAAAAGAAAAAGAAAAAAATCCATGAACAGCTGGACCCAGAACTGTTTAGAGTTTAAGCCTTAGATGCCATCCCTAAGTGTAAAGGCACTAGGCCTTGCTGGTTTCTAATGTCCTGTTCATGTAAGGGTGAATGATTATAAAATATTTCTACCCAGTCTATATTTCTTAAATACCTTTATCATTGAAAACCCACTTGAAACATTCATTATGTTATTTACAGATCACTAATTTCACCAAAATCTCCACTTTTT
>NW_006923221.1:34564-35748 GCF_000298275.1 Orycteropus afer afer | reverse complement strand
CCCAAGCTGTCTCTCTGTGCATACACAGCCTTTCTATTCTCCCATGATTGATCTCTCCAAGGGGTGTATCTACCTAATGTAAATGTTCAACTCATATGCCTGTCCTTTGTTTGGGTGGAAGCCACAGGAATGGGTTCAATTCCCAGACCTGAAGGGCAGTTAGGGGCCATAGTCTCAGTAGTTTCCATCAGGCTCTATCAGACCAGCAAACATGGTCCCTTTTTTTTATGATTTTGAATTTTGTTCAACATTGTTCTCCCACTCTATCCAGGATCTCCTACATAGATCCACCTCATGGTGGTTTACAGTGGTAGTCAGGCACCATCTACTTCTTCTGGTCTCCTAGTTGTACAGGCTGAGGATTGCATTGTGTACCAGTTCCTTGGACTAATTGTTCCCATGCATCTTTGGTTTTCTTCACTCTTCTTTGCTCTGGACGAGGAGAGGCCCATTGTTGCATCTAGATGGCTGCTTGCAAGCTTTTAAGATCCCAGTCACTACTTGCCAAAGTAGGATGTGGAACAATGTTTTTGTGTAGTACGTTATGCCAGTTGAGGTTGATGTCTGCTGTGACCATGGTCCCGAGCCCACAGGTCCAGCTACTCACTACCTCTGGGTAGCTGTCTTCTGCCCATTTTTTAATTAGATTGTTTGTCTTTTTGTTGTTATAACTACACTATTTATTCCCTCTTTTTGGTTTGTAGTTGTCCTCATTTACCAATTGATGTCTCTGGTTCCCTGTTTACTGCCATCTTGCTGGAACTCCCCAAAATCCCCATTTTTGATTTGCACTATGGTAATATAACAAAGTGTGGCATGTTGGTGTAGACAGGGTAACAGAAAAACCTGCAGTCGCATCCTCTAGAGTCTGGTCTTTGTAATATTATGCCAACTAATCTCTCCAGGAGTATGAGTCTCTGATTAAGGCAAGTGATTGCTTTTAGATTTGAAGTTAAAGCAATGCACATTTATTACCACATTGTATATTTTGACATATTTTAAAGTGAAGTATAGTCATTGTAGCATCTCTTTTACTATAATGTGAACTCCAGGTCAGAGAACTTGTGTTTCTTCTCACTGTTTCTCTAGCACATACAAAGGGGCTACAGAGTGGGTGCGTAGTAAGTATTTATTGGCTGAATGGATCTAAGATAAGATAGAAAGAAAGTAAAACCTATGAAGTG
>NW_006923221.1:31639-32819 GCF_000298275.1 Orycteropus afer afer | reverse complement strand
GAGTCGGATCTGACTCGATGGCACATAACAACAACAACAACATATATATGTATATATATGTGTACACACACACACACACACACACACACCCCTGATGTAAATGTTCACCCCATGTGCCTGTCTGTTGTTTGGCTGGAAGGCACAGGTGAGTTCAATTCCAGACCTGAAGTGTGGCTAGGAGCTATAGTCTCAAGGGTCTCACCAGGCTCTATCAGACTGGCAAACCTGGTCTTTCTTTTCTTTTATCTTTTTTTTTAATAATTTTGTGTTTTGTTCCACATTGTTCTCCCACTCTATCCAGGATCTCCTGCACTGATCCTCCTCTGAGTGATGACAGTGGTAGCCGGGCACCGTCTAATTCTTCTGGTCTCATGGTCATAGGCTGAGGGTCACATGGTCTTACCAGTCTCTTGGACGAATTGTCTCCAGTGTGTCTTTGGTTTTCTTCATTCTTCTTTGCTCTGGACAAGGATAGACCCAGATGGCCACTTGCAAGCGCTTCAAAAAATGTTTCAAAAAATGATTTGGGTGAAAGTTTACAGAACAAATTCACTTTTCATACAGTAGCTCGCATACACTTTGTCTCATGATATTGACTATGGTTTCCCACAATGCAACAACTCCCCTCCCACTTCCTTCCTATAGTTACCTTTTCCCTGTGTCCTTCCCTTTCATGCATTCCTGCCCACCAAGCTGTCTCCCTGTGCATACACAGCCCTTCTATTTTCCCATGATTGATCTCTCCAAGGAGTGTATCTACCTAATATAAATGTTCAGTTCATATGCCTGTCTTTTGTTTGGCTGGAAGCCACAACCACAAGAATGTGTTCAATTCCAGACCTGAAGGGCAGTTAGGGGCCATAGTTTTAGGAGTTTCACCAGGCTCTATCAGACCAGCAAACTTGGTATCTTTTTTTTTAAAATGATTTTGAGTTTTGTTCCACATCATTCTCCCACTCCATCCAGGATCTCCTACATAGATCCCCCTCCGAGTGGCTGACAGTGGTAGCTGGACACCGTCTAATTCTTCTGATCTCATATTCATATAGGTTGAGGATTGCATGGTGTACCAGTCCCTTGGACTAATTGTTTCCATGAATCTTTTGTTTTCTTCATTCTTCTTTGCTCTGGATGAGGTGAGACCCATCGTTGCATCTAGATGGCTGTTTGCAAACTTTTA
>NW_006923221.1:28001-28902 GCF_000298275.1 Orycteropus afer afer | reverse complement strand
AAATGGTATTTCTAATTCCAACTTTTTAAGGAATCACCATACTGCTTTCCACAGTGGTTGTATCATTTTACAGTCCCACTAGCAGTGTATGAGAGCCCAAATCTCCACATCTTTGCCATTTGTTATTTTCTGTCTTGTTGAACTTTGCTATCAGTGCTGCAGTGAGATGTTATCTCATGGTTGTTGTTGTTCTGGTTCCCTAGTGCTGTTCTGACAAGAATATATCATAAATGGGATGGCCTTAACAAACAAGAGTTTATTCTTACAATTTGGAGGCTTTAAGTCCAAATTCAAAGTGCCAGGCTCTAGGGGCTGGGTGAAAGCCGAGAGCCTTGGATTTCAGCTCTGCCTCTAGCTCCTGACCCACTGAAACTAGAGGTGTTTCTTCACTCAGACAGCTCTGGCTGCTGAGGCTGAGAAGCCCAACGTTGACAAATAAAATGGCACAGTCCCGATGTTACCAAACCACATGGCAGGCCATTAATTTAAGTCCATTGTAAGTGCCAAGGTCAGCAGAGCATGGCAGGCTGCTGAGCAATGACACAGATACACGCATGGTCCAAGCATACCATAGGCTAGAGACCATTCCCAAAGCTGCTGCTTATATACGGGAAGCAGACCACATACCCAAAGGCTACTCAGCTGCTTGTGGTAGATCCCAGCATGGAGTTGATTGCCAGTCTCATCATGGGGAATATCTACCACTAGCTGCCCAGCCACTCAACCAGGCCCAGCCAAGTTGACTCACAAACATAACTACCACAGTTGTTTTGATTTGCATCTCTGTCATGGCTAATGATCATGAACATTTCTTCATGTTTTTGTTGGCAGCCTGAATATCCTCCTTGGTGAAGTATCTATTCATATGTTCTTCCAATTTTTGAATTGGATTGTCTTTTTG
>NW_006923221.1:26779-27888 GCF_000298275.1 Orycteropus afer afer | reverse complement strand
ATTGCCAAATATTTTTTCCCAATCTGCAGGTTCCCTTTTTACTCTTTTGGAGAAGTCTTTTGAAGCACATAAATTTGTAATATTTAGAAGGTTCTATTTATATATTTTGTCTTCTGCTGTTTGTGCATTTTGGGTTGTGCTTGATAGTCTATTTATGCCATAAATTGTTGTTGTTGTTAGATGCTGTTGGGTTGGCTCCGACTCATAATGACCCTATGTACAACAGAAAAAAAACCACTGTCTGGTCCTGTGTGAGCCTCACATTCCTTGCTACACCTGAGCCCATCATTGTCAGCATGGACTGTGTCAGTCCATGTTGTTGAGGGCCTTCCCATTTTTCATTGACCTTCCACTTTACGAAGCATGATAGCCTTCTCCAAGGAATAGTCCCTTCTTACAACATGACCAAAGTAAGTGAGACGAAGTCAGGCCTTCTCACTTCCATGGAGCATTTGGGCTGCACTTCTTCCAGTATTTAATGCCGTGAATTAGGGCCCCTAAATTTACCCCTATTTTTTCTTTGAGGAAGTTTATAGTTTTAGGTTTCATATTTAAGTCTTTGATCCATCTGGAGTTAGATTTTGTGTATGGTGGAATGTATGATGAATCTTGTTTCATTTTTCTGCAAATGGATAAAACCAATTTTGCCTGCACCACTTGTTAAAGAGACACTCTCTTCCCCATTTAATGGATTTCACCCCTTTGTGAAAAATCTGCTGACTATAGGTTGATGAATCTATTTCTGGGTTCTCAATTCTACTCCACTGGCCTATTTGTCTGTCATTGTAACAATAACAGGCTGTTTTGACTACTATGGCTGTATAGTAGGTTTTAAGATCTGGGAGTGTGAGACCTCCTACTTTGTTGTTCTTCTTCAACAATGCTTTGCTTATCCGAGGTCTCTTTCCTTTCCTTATAAAGTTACTGATTGTTTTTTCCATATCCTTAAAGAATGTAGATGGGATCTGGATTGGGATTGCATTGAATGTATAGATTGCTTTGGGTAGAATTGACATTTTCACTCTTCCTATCCACAAGCATGGTACATTCTTCCATTTATGTAGCTATCTTACGATTGCCTGAAGTAATGTTTTGTAGTTTTCTTTGTA
>NW_006923221.1:24823-25631 GCF_000298275.1 Orycteropus afer afer | reverse complement strand
TTTTTCACCTCAGTCTGTGTTAGTTTAGGTAAGTAGTCTGTATCTAGAAATTTTCCCATTTCGTCTAGATTTTCAAATGTGTTGGAGTACAGATCTTCATAGTATCCTATTACCCTTTTTGTTGCAGTTGGTTCTGTTGTGACATTGGCCAATTTGTTTCTTATCCATGTTTTTGTATTTGCTTCCTGTTTTCCTTTGTTAAGTTTGCCAGTGGTTTGTCAATTTTATTAGTCTTTTTAAAAAACCAACTTCTAGTCTTGTTGACTCTTTGTATTGTCTATTTTCTGATTCATTTATTTCTGCTTGAATCTTCATTATTATTATTATTATCATTATTATTATTTTGGTGACTGTAGGCTTTTTTGTTGCTTTTTTCTAATTATTGGAGATTTGGGGTTAAGGTGTTTATTTTGGCTCTTTCTTCTTGGATGTTTGTATTTATTGCTATAAATTGGCCCCTGATCACTGGTTTTGCTGAAAATAATTTAGAAATGGTGAAAGCAATACATTGACAGGAAATAGCCAGAAATTCAAGCAGGTTTCAGAAGAGGATATAGAATGATGGATTTCATTGTTGATGTCAACAAAGAATACCAGAAAGGTGTTGCCTATATTTTATTGATTATGCAAAAGCATTAAACTGTGTAAATCATAACAAATTATGCATAATATTATGAAGAATGGGAATTCCAGAACACTTAATTATGCTTGTGAGGAACCTGTACATAAACCAAGAAGCTGTCATTTGAGCAGAAAAAGGAGATATTGCATGTTTTAAAATCAGAAAAGGTGTGCACCTGTGTTGTAT
>NW_006923221.1:22898-23671 GCF_000298275.1 Orycteropus afer afer | reverse complement strand
TATGATCTACTATACTGGGAATGATAATCTGAAGAGGAATGGTATGGCATTCATCATCACAAAGGGTGTTTCAAGATCTCTCCCGAAGTACAATACTGTCCATGATAGGATAATATCCATATGCCTACAAGGAAAACCAGTTAATGCTACTATTATTCAAATTTGTGCACCAACCACCAAAGCCAAAGATGAGGAAATTGAAGACTTTTATCAAATTCTGCAGTCTGTAATTGACTGAACGTGGAATCAAGATGTGTTAATTATCACTGGTGACTGGAATGCAAAAGTTGGAAACAAAGAAGAATCACCGGTAGTTGGAAAATTCAACCTTGGTGACAGAAATAATGCTGGAGATGGCATGACAGAATTTTGCAAGACCAATGACTTATTCATTGCAAATGCCTTTTTTCAACAACACAAATGGTGACTATACACGTGGGCTTCACCAGATGGAATACACAGGAATCAGATTGACTACATTTGTTTCAAGAAACAATGGAAAGCTCAATATTCTCTGCCAAAACCAGTCCAGGAGGTGATTGTGGAACAGACCATCAACTGCTCATATGCAAGTCCAAGTTGGAGACAGTCAAAACAAGTCCATGAGAGCCAAAATATGATCTTGAATATATGCCTTCTGCATTTAGAGACCATCTAAAGACTAGATTTGATGCATTGAACACCATTGACCGAAAACCAGAAGAATTGTAGTATGACATCAAGAACATCATCCATGAAGAAAGCAAGAGGTCATTAAAAAGATAAGAAAGGAA
>NW_006923221.1:20334-21742 GCF_000298275.1 Orycteropus afer afer | reverse complement strand
GAGAAGCTGGACAATATGAAGAAGAACATGGCATCAGAATTGGAGGAAGGCTCATTAACAACCTGGGATATGCTAATGACACAACTTTGCTTGCTGAAAGTGAGGGTGACTTGAAGCACTTACTGATGAAGATTGAAGACTACAGTCTGTACTATGGTTTACATCTCAATATAAAGAAAGCAAAAGTTCTCACAACTGGACCTATAAGTAGCATCATGATAAATGGAGAAAATATTGAAGTTTTCAAAGACTTCATAGTGCTTGTTTCTACTATCGACGCCATTGGAAGCAGCAGTCAGAACATCAGAAGACATATAGCACTGGGCAATTTGGCTGCAAAGGACCACTTTCAAGTGCTGAGGAGCAAAGATGTCTCCTTGAGGACTAATGTGCACCTGGTACATGCCATGATATTTTCCATCACCTCATATGCATGTTAGATCTGGACAATGAATAAAGTAGACATAAGAAGAATTGATGCTTTTGAAATGTGCTAGCGAAGAATGTGGAAAGTACCATGAACTGCTGAAAGAACTAATAAATTTGTCCTGGAGGAAGTGCAGCCAGAATGTTCCTTGGGAGTGAGAATGGGCAGAGTTCATCTCACCTACTTTGGTCATGTTGTCAGAAGCGACCATTCCCTGCAGAAGGATGTCATACTTGGTAAGGTGGACGGTCGAAGAAAGAGGGGAAGACGCTCAACGAGGTGGATTGACACAGTGGTTGCAGTGATGGGCTCAAGTAGAGCAGGGATTGCGGAGCTGGCATGGGACCAGGAGGTGTTTCGTTCTGCTGTGCATAGTGTCGCTATGAGTCAGAGATGACTCGAGGCCACCTAACAACAACAACATGTTGTTGTTGTTAGAATCTTTCAGTAGACCATTCCTTCTGTTTCTTTTCTTTCTCCTCCAAGCCATCCTATGTATAAGGAGGTAATACCTCCTAATGGAAGTGTAGCTTGAGTGGAACTCTGACTGAATGAAGGAAGGGAACCAGGTGGGTACCGAGGGTGAGAATATTATCTCAATGGTGGTATGATTTGACTGCCTAGATAATTGCACATAGACTTCTGATTTTATTGCTTTCTTCATTAAAGCTCAGAAATTGTTAACTTTTAGGAGGGCTAAGAATTGGTTTATAGGTATTATACAATAAACCATTGGTTATGGGTAATAAACTTGTTA
Organism: Orycteropus afer afer; assembly: GCF_000298275.1. Taxonomy (NCBI): domain Eukaryota; kingdom Metazoa; phylum Chordata; class Mammalia; order Tubulidentata; family Orycteropodidae; genus Orycteropus; species Orycteropus afer. Next base: position 20,558 of record NW_006923221.1, on the reverse strand, counting down.
TGGCAATTTAAGAGATTTTTAGAAGTTATTTTTAATATATACAATTTTTGCTTTACATGCTGACTTTAGTGACTAACTTCCAATTAACCATCCTCTGTAGTCAGGCCTAAAAGCATCACTGTAGTATGAAGGTGGTAAGTTGGAGGAAAAATGACATGCTGAGGAGACTTGAGTAGTTGACCTTTTCTTGGTAGAAAATTAGCAAATATAGAGAACAAAATAAG
>NW_006923221.1:19273-19854 GCF_000298275.1 Orycteropus afer afer | reverse complement strand
GGAGGCCATCCACTTCTCAAAGAATTGGCCAGGGAAAACCTTATGAATAGCAGAGAAACATTGTCTGATACATTACTGTGCAACTTTATGAATAGGCAGGAAACTTTGTCTAATATAGAGGAGGAAGATGAGTCACTTAGCTTAGAAAGCTCTCAAAGTAAGACTGGGCAAGAGCTGCATTATCAGAGTAAAATCAGCCTTACTGATATGGATAAGGTAAAGCTTTCAAAACCTCCATTTGCAGACGTGGCACCACTCAAATTGAAGAGAAACAGCAGCAAACATGCAATAATAAGTGGAACATGGAATGTATGAAGTATGAATCTAGGAAAATTGGAAGTTGTCAAAAATTAAATGGAACACATGGAGATTGATATCCTAGGCATTAGTGAGCTGAAATTGACTGGTTTTGGCAATCTTGAATCAGACAACCATAAGATCTACTACACTGGGAACAACAGTTTAAAGAGGAGTGGCGTGGCATTCATCATCACAAAGAATGTTTCAAGATCTGTCCTGAAGTACAATGCTGCCAGTGATAGGATAATATCCATACGCATACAAGGAACACCCATTAATAC
>NW_006923221.1:16207-17768 GCF_000298275.1 Orycteropus afer afer | reverse complement strand
ATTTGATTATGTGGATCATGACAAATTATGGATAACATTGAGAAGAATGGGAATTCCCAAACACTTGATTGTACTCATGAAGAACCTGTACCTTGACCAGGAGGGTGTTGTTCAAACAGAACAAAGGGACACTGCATGGTTTAAAATTAGGAAGGGAGTGCATCAGGGTTGTATCCTATCCTCATACGTATTCAATCTATATGCTGAGCAAATAATCTGGGAAGCTGGACTATATGAAGAAAAACATAGCATCAGAATTGGAGGAAGAATCATTAACAACCTGTGATACGCTGATCATAAAACTTTGCTTGCTGAAAGTGAGGATGACTTGAGGCACTTATTGATGAAAATTGAGGAACACAGTCTGCAGTATGGATTACATCTCAATATAAAGAAGACAAAAATCCTCACAACTGGACCAATAAGCAGTATCACGGTAAATGGAGATAATATTGAAGTTGTCAAAGAATTCACATTGCTTGGTTCTACAATAGGTGCCAATGGAAGCAACAGTCAGGACATTGGCCGATGCATAGCACTGGGCAAGTCAGCTGCGAAGGAATTCTTCCAAGTGCTGAGGAGCAAGGATGTCTCCTTGAGGAATAAGGTACGCCTGACAAAGGCCATGATATTTCCAATCACCTCGTATGCATGTGAGAGCTGGACAATGAATACGGAAGACCGAAGAAGAGTTGATACTTTTGAGTTGTGGTGCTGGTGAAGAACGCTGAAGGTACCATGGACTATGAAAAGAACTAACAGATCTGTCCTAGAGGAAGTGAGGCTGAGATGCTCCTTGGAAGCGAGAATGGCCAGACTTCGTCTCACCTACTTTGGTCATGTTGTCAGAGGGGACCATTTGCTGTGGAGAGATGTCATGCTTGGTAAGGTGTAGGGTCAACGAAAGAGGGGAAGGCCTTCAATGAGATGGATTGACACAGTGCCTGCGACAATGGGCTTAAGTATAGCAAGGATCATGAAGCTGGCGCGGGATTGGGTGCTATTTCGTTCTGCTGTGAATGGGGTCGCTATGAGTTGGAAACGACTCGACGGCACCTAACAACAACAACATTTTTAGTTGTGTTTTGGGTATAAATTTACAGAGCAGAATTTGTTTTATATTCAACAGTTCGTGTACATTTGGTTTCACTCCCTGATTACCATCCCCAACCCTAACCCACTCTCCCCCTCCCTTCCCTGTGACCTCCCTCACTGTGCCCTTCTTAACTATGCACTCCTGTCTGTCCAGCTTTCTCTCCATGTGAATGCTGCCCCTCTAGTGCCCCATGGCCGATTGCTCCAAGGGGTGTATCTCTGTAGAGTAGGTGGGTGTGTTGCCCTGGGTTGGGTGTTCTGCACGTAAGTCTTATGACTTTTGCAATGAGATCCAGCCCTTGGGAGTGAGTTTTATCCCAGTCCCTAAATGTAAGCCAGGGCCATAGTCTTGGGGGTCCCACCAGACTCCATCAGGACAGGGATTCTGGTCATTATTGTGTTTTTGAATTTTGTTCCACGTTTTTTCTCCCACTCTATCCAGGAACTCCAGTTTTAATCCCTTCCC
>NW_006923221.1:13461-16107 GCF_000298275.1 Orycteropus afer afer | reverse complement strand
CCCGAGTGGTTGGCAGTGGTAGCTGGGCACCATCTAGTTCTTCTGGTCTTGAGGTCCATCATATCCTTGGACTAATTGTTTCCAAATGTCCTTGATTTTCTTCATTCTTCTTTGCTTCAGATGACAGGAGACCATTAGCTGCATCTTAGATGGTCACTCAGAAGCCTTTAAGACTCCAGTCACACTACTCACCAAAGTAGGTTGTGGAACAAGATTTTTATGTATTATGTTGTGTCAATTGAACCTGGTATCCCCCAGTACTGTGGTCCTGAGTTGGCAGGCCCAATGGTTCTCTCTCCCAAGGTGTTTGGCTGTCTCTGAGGGATTGCTCCAACTCTGTCTTATGTTGCTTCTGTAATGATTGTGGTTATTTTGTATCACTAGGGAGCTCTGGTGGCCTAGTGCTTAAGGCATTTGACTACAAACCAGAAGGATGGTCGTTCAAACCCATCAGTCACTCCTTGGAAGGAAGATTGGGCAATCTACTTCCATAGAGATACTGCCTCAAAAAACCAAGGAGGGGTCACTATGAGTTGAATCAACTCAACAGCAGTGAATTTGGTCTTTTTAGTTTTCAGTATCTATGCAAAATTATCTTCAGCTAAATGTATCATTGGTCTAGGGTACATTCCTGTTCGTCGACCCCTATCTGATCTTCTCAGTTGTCTGTGCATTTATCAGTAGCCTGGTGTTTGGTGTTAGTGGTAATGCAGTATTGTGCATATACTGGTATTAGTCTTTGTCATCTATATCTTATGTGCACATTTCACTATCCTCCCTTTTCCCAATATTACATTGCTGGTCACAGACTCTTTCCATACGGTCCCTCCCCTTACTCAAGTCAGCATGTAGCCTCCAACTAATCCAAAAATTTCCCTCCCCTTCCCTCCCACCCCTAGTAGCCTACAAAGTGAGTTCCTTTCCCTAAGGAAACCCTTCCTTGACGTTTTATAGCAATGAGCTCATATAATATTTGTCCTTCTGTGATTGACCAATTTCACTCAGCATAATGTCCTCCAGATTCATCCATGTTGTGTGATGATTCATGCATTCTTCATTATTCTTTAATGTAGCATAGTATTCCATTGTGTGACTGTACCATAATTTGGTTATCCATTCATCAGTTGATGGCCATTTAGGTTATTTCCATCTCTTTGCTATAGTGAATTGTGCTGTGATGAACATGAGTATGCATATGTCTGTTCATGTCCTGTCTATCATCTCTTTAGGATATATTTCTAGTGATGGAATTGCTAGTTCAAATTGTATTTCTATTTTCAGTTTTTTACAGAAACACCTTGCCACTTTCCACAATGGTTGTACCATTTTACAGTCCTATCAGCAGTGTATGAGTGTTCCAATCCACAACCTCACCAGCATTTGTTATTTTCTGTCCTGTTGAACTTTGCTATTATTGCTGGTGTGAGATAATATCTCATCATTGTGTTGATTTGCATCTCCCTAATGGCTAATGATCATAAGCATTTCCTCATGTTTGTTAGCCACCAGCATATCATCTTTAGTGAAGTGTCTGTTCCTGTCCCTTGCCCATTTTTGAATTGGATTGTTTGTCTTTTTAGCGTTGAATATTTCTATAAATTTTAGAGATAAGTCCTTTGTCAGATATGTTATAGGCAAATATTTTCTCCCAATCTGTAGGTTCTCTTTTTACCCTTTTGGAGAAGTCTTCAATGCACATAACATTCACACGAGGAAATGCAGGACACACAGGTGTGCATAACTATGAGGGGCATAGGGGAAAGGGGGTTACTGGGCAGGGAGGGGAGGAGACTGGGTTAGGGTTGGAGATACTAAATGGGGAGTGAAACTAAATGTACACATAATGTTGAATGTAAAACAAACTGTTGTTGTTGTTATGTGCCGTTGAGTCAGACTCGACTCATAGCGACCCCTCCTTGGGTTGCCAAGGCAGTTTCACTACGGAAGTAGATTGCCCCATCTTCCTTCCGAGGAGTGGCTCTGGTAGCATAGTGGCTAAGGCACTTGACTTCTAACCAGAAGGCTGATGGTTCAAACCCACCAGCCACTCCTCAGAAGGAAGGTTGGGCATTCCTGCTTCTGTAGTGATACTGCCTCGGAAATCCAAGGAGGGGTCGCTATGAGTCGGGGCCGACTCAATGGCAAACAACAACAACAACAGTAAAACAAACTATGCTCTGTAAACTTGCACCTAAAGCACAATTTAGAATAAAAAAAAGAATTCAATTTTTAAAAGGTCGAGTCATCTACCTTCTCTTTCACCACCTGTGCATTCTGGGTTATGCTTGATAGTCTATTTATGCCATAAATCAGGGCCCCTAGAAAGGCTAGGCAATCTACTTCCATAGAGATATCACCTTGGAAACCCAAGGAAGGGTTGCTATGAGTTGGAAAGGACTCGAGAGCAATGACTTTTGTTTGTTTGTTTGTTTTTTAGATTTGCCCCTATTTTGTCTTTGATGATCTTTATAATTTTGGGTTTTACATTTAAGTCTTTGATTCTACTTGAGTTTGTGTGATAGTTGAAGATGTGTCAACTTGGCTGGACTCCAGTTGTGAGTGGTTGTTCCCATGATGGGATCAGATGATTGAGTTCTGAGCGGCCGGTCTGCCCAAGGGGAGTTTCCCCAGGGGTGTGGCCTGCTT
>NW_006923221.1:9563-13192 GCF_000298275.1 Orycteropus afer afer | reverse complement strand
TAAATCTCTCTCTCTCTCTCTTTCTCTCTCTATAAATATATATATACACTTTGCTGGTTTTTGTGTTTCTCTAGAGAACCCAATCCAACACAGTTTTTTTTGTGTGTATGGGGTAAGGTATGGGTCTTGTTTCATTTTTCTGCAGGTGGATATCCAATTGTGCCAACACTGTTTGTTAAAGAGGCTATCTCTTCCCTGCTTAATGGGTCTTGGTCCTTTGTCAAAGATCAGCTATCCATAGATGGACGGGTCTATTTCTGGTTTGTTTATTCTGTTCCGTTGGTCTATCTGTCTATCACTGTAGCAATACCACACCATTTAAACTACTGTGGCTGTATAGTAGGTTTTGAGATCTGGGAGTGTGAGACTTCCCACTTTGTTCTTCTTCTTCAGAAGTGCCCTGCTTATCTGAGGTCTCTTTGGTTTTTCCATATCCTTAAAAAATGTTGATGATATATGGATTGGGATTGCATTAAATATGTAGAATGCCTTGGGTAGTATTGACATTTCACATTATTCAGTCTTCCTATCCATGAACAAGGCAGGTTCTTCCATTTATGAAGATCCCTTGTAGTTTCTTGTAGTAGTGTTTTATAGTTTTCTTTGTATAGGTCTTTTGTGTCCCTGGTAAAATTTATTCCTAGATATTTTATCTTTTTGGTAGCTATTATAAATGGTATATTTTTCCTTATTTCCTTTTCAGAGGTCTCTTTGTTGATGTAGAGGAATCCAACTGATTTTTGTATGTTGACCTTGTATCCTGCTACTTTGCTGAACCTCTCTATTATTTGCAGTAGGTTGTTTTTTTTTTTCTGAATCTCTTGAGTTTTCTATGTATAGGGTCATGTCATCTGCAAATAGAGATAGCTTAACTTCCTCTTTGCCAATTTGGATGCCTTTTATTTCTCTTTCTTGCCTTATTGCCCCGGCTAGGACTTCCAATACAATGTTAAATAGAAGTGGTGATAGAGGGCATCCTTGTCTGGTTCCCGCTTGCATGGGGAATGCTTTGAGTCTTTCTTCGTTAACAATAATGTTGGGTGTTGGTTTTGCATATATACCCTTTATATGTTGAGGAATTTCGCTTCTATCCCTATTTTTCTGTGAGTTCTGAACCGGAACTGGTGTTGGATTTTATCAAATGCCCTTTCTGCATCAATTGATATGATCAAATGGTTCTTTTGTTTTGTTTCTGTAGTGGATTACATTGATTGTTTTTGTGATGTTGAACCATCCTTGCATACCAGGTATGAATCTCACTTGATCAGGATGTATTATTATTATTATTATTTTGATATGTTGTTGGATTCTGTTGGCTAGGATTTTATTCAATATTTTTGCATCTATGTTCATGAGGGATGTCTGTAGTTTTCCTTTTCAGTGTGTCTTTCCTTGGTTTTGGTATCAGTGTTATGCTTGCTTCATAAAATGAATTTGGAAGTAGTCCATCTTTTTCTATGTTCTGGAATAATTTTAATAGTATAGATGTCAACTCTTCCCAGAATGTTTGGTAAAATTCTCCAGTGAAGTCATCTGGGCCAGGAATTTTTCTTGTGGGAAGTTTTTTTTATGATCGGCTCAATTTCTTCTTTTGTTATGATTCTGTTCAAGTATTCTATAACCAACTGGCATAGTTTAGGTAAGTCTTGTGTTTCTAGAAACTTGTCCATCTCTTCTAGGCTCTCAAATCTGTTGGAGTACAGTTCTTCATAATATTCTGTCAATATCTTTTTTATTTCAGTTGGTTCCATTGTAATGCCACCATTTTCATTTATTATTCTTGTTATTTACATCATCTCTTTCTTTTCTTTTGTTAGATTTGTCAATAATTTGTCAATTTCATTAATCTTTTTGAAGAACCACCTTCTTGTTTTGTTGATTTTCTCTATTTTTTTTCTGTGTCATTTATTTCTTCTCTGGTCTTTATTATTCCCTTGCTTCTGGATACTGTAGATTTCTTTTGTTGCCCTTTTTCTAATTGTTGGAGTTGTTGAGTTAGAGTGTTGAGTTTGTTTCTTTCCTCTTTTTTGATGTGTGTATTAATTACTGTTAATTGACCTCTGAGTACTGCTTTTGCTGTGTCCCATAGGTTTTAGTAAGATGTATCTTCGTTCTCATTTGTTGCTAGGATTTTTTTTTTTTATTTCATGCTTTATTTCTTCTATTACCCCATAGTTTTTGAGCAGTGTATTATTCAACTTCCATGTTTGATCATTTTTCCTTGATCTTCCTATTATTAATTTCTAATTTTATAGCATTGTGGTCCGATAAGATGCTTTGTAGTATTTCAATGTTTTTTTTTTTTAATTTATTGAGGTTTGTTTTATATCCTAACATATAACCTATTCTTGAGAATGATCCATGTGCACTGGAGAAGAATGTGAATTGTGCTTTTGTTGGGTGGAATGCTCTGTATATGTCTATGGGGTTGAGTTGGTTGATTGTGTTGTTGAGTTCTTTTGTATCTTTGTTGAGTTTTTTTTTCTACTTGATCTGTCCCTCCTTGAAAGTGGTGTGTTAAAGTCTCCTACTACTATTGTAGGGTTGTCTGTTTTTCCTTTCAATTAAATTAATATTTGCTTCATGTATTTTGGAGCACTTTCATTGGGTGCATATTAATTTATTACATAATGTCTTCTTGTTCAATTGATCCTTTTAACATCATATAGTGTCCTTTGTTGTCCCTTATGCTATTTTTCACTTTGAAGTCTATTTTATCAGAAATTAATATTGCCACTCCTGCTCTTTTTTGGTTACCATTGGCTTGGTATGTTTTTTTCCACCCCTCACCTTTTGATTTGCTTTTATCTTTGTGTCTAAAGTGGGTCTCTTTTAGGCAGCATATTGATGGGTCTTTTTGTCTTATCCAATCTGCCACTCTCTTTCTCTTGACTGGTGCATTTAGACCATTCACACTGAGTATAATTAGTGACAAATGTGAATTTATTGCTATCATTCTATTGTGTTTTTGTCATGTTGTTGGTGATTTCCTTGGCTTAAATACTTTCTGTGCTGAGTTCATTTTGTTATCAGATGTTTCTTCTCTTTTCTTCTTTATTGTTGGTTTTATGCTTACTAAGCCCATATGTTTTCCTTCTTTCTGGGTTTGCTTAGGGGGATTGTTAATTTTCTCTGTGGTTCCCTGAAGTGAATTCATGTCTCTTTAATTTTGGAACAGTCTGTTCTGTAAGGATATTTTCCTGTCTTCCTCTCCATTTGGACGTTTTGTAATTAGAACTTTATTCCTTCTATCTGTTTTGTTGCTTGTCTCTTCTGCTGATTGACTCCCTTGTTTCTTTGTGTACAATGTTTTATGGTCTTATTTTGAACATCTATTTCTGATTTGTTTGTTTGTTTTTTTCTTTTTTTAGAAATATATTTTTTTGAAATGTATTTATATACAGTGAAATATACAAAACTATAGTGACGTGGGTCAATGCACTTTTTTGGCAGTGTTCCCCTGGTAACCATATACAAACCTTTCCTTGACTTTTTACAATAATGAACTAATACTAAATTTGTCCTTCTGTGATTGACTTATTTCACTTAGCATAATGTCTTCCCTGTTCATCCATGCTATATGTGGCATTTTGCAGATTCTACATTATTCTTTAGTGTTGCATAGTATT
>NW_006923221.1:6080-6690 GCF_000298275.1 Orycteropus afer afer | reverse complement strand
TTAACCTCCTCTTTTTCTGGTATTCCAATGAGGGATATGTTGCTTCTTTTCATGTCATCTCGTATAACTCTTAGGTTCTCTTCATTTATCTTAAATCTTTGTTCTGATTTTTCTTCATATATGCTGGCATCAAGCAATGTGTCTTCTAGTTGGGAAATGTGTTCTTCAGCCAGTTCTACTCTACTCTTTTGTCCTTCCACTGTGTTGTCTAACTGTAATTTCAGTGTTCATCTCCTGGATTCCTAACTGCTGGTTTTGTATGAATTCTAATTGTGTATTTATCTTGTTATTTTGTTCTTGAATGCTTTTCCTAAATTCTTCCAGGGTACTGTCTGTGTTCTGCTTGATTCTGTTTGTGGTTTCCTTGAGATCTTGTAGAGTTCTATATACATATATTCTAAATTTCTTCTCAGATAATTCTATTGCCTGTTCTTCTTCCATGTTAGATAAGTCTTTAGCCTGGGATTTTATTTCTATTGTGTTGTCCTCTTTTTTTTTTTTTTTTTCATTTGAGGTTGTCTATTGTTTACTAGACATTTTAAAGTTGTTATCTTTAACTATTAGGTATTGCTTTGTGTCACCCTGATTTTATATTTAAAATATTTTCAAG
>NW_006923221.1:1929-5391 GCF_000298275.1 Orycteropus afer afer | reverse complement strand
TACCATCAGAAGCTCCCAGTGTGGGTGCTCTGAGTCCCCACGGCCTCTGTGGGTTCTGTGGTGCCCCCCTCTTTTTCTCTATGCAGCTCTCCCCTGTATTGCTAATGAGTTTTCTGCTTCTCTGCCTTTCTGTCTCCCCACCGGTCAGGTAGATTCATTTATTTTTCCTGGATGTGTTTAATCTGCTCTTTGTCTCCATCTCCACTATATCTGGAACTCTCTTACTTATTCAGCTGTTCACAGCTCCAGAATTCCTGCTTCTATCTGTTACACATATTTTTTCGGGAATGAAGATGCTAGAGGGAACAAATGTGTGGGCTACAGGTATGGCATCATCGTCCTGGATTCCATTAATACTTAGGTATATTTACTTCCTGTCTTATTTATTGAGTCATAAAATAGGACCATGCTGTACACTTTGTTTTACAGCCTGCTTATTAAGCTATATTGGGTTACAAATATTTTTTATTATCTGAGATTTTTTAGACCACTTGCTTCCTTTGACTTGATGCCTCATCTTCACTGGATCATCCCTCAATGTTCAGACTGGGATGAAACATCACACAGTGGGATGTGAGATCTGGCTCCCTTAGCAACTGCCCACAGGCCAGTTGATATTACTAGGCAGTGTGGGAGAGAACTTTGGCCAGTGAGAAATGTAAGATGTTGTTGTTGTTAAACGCATGCTGTCTAGTCAGTTCCAACTCATAGCAACCCTATACACAGTAGAACAAAATATTGCCCTGTCCTGCACCATCTTTACAATCCTTGCTATGCTTGAGCTCATCATTGCAGCCACTTTGTCAACCCATCTTGTTGAAGGTCTTCCCCTCTTTCTCTGACTCTTCACTTTACCAAGCATGATATTCCTCTCCATAGAAGGGAGCTATTCAGATAATTTTTTTTTCTTTCTTTCTCTAGCCTCTGAAGTGTTCTGAAGTGCAGGTCTTCCTAGCAAAGCTTCTGGATAAGGTTTGTTCACAGAGTTAACACATTTCCCGAGTAGTTTGCTGTGTCTTCATGTCTCAGTGTGAAGCAGTACTTTGCATACTTTGCATCTTTCCTTGCCTGTTTCTCCTTTTTCACCTCACTGTCCTATATGAAGCTTAATCCTTGCCTCAGGTTCTGCTTTCTACATGACCTGTGATAACCTACCATCCATTCCATGGTAGAAAACACCTGGCAATCTGCTCCTATAAAGTTTATAGCCTAAGAAACCCTATGGGAGAGTTCTACTTTGTGTTACAGGGTCACTGACCAAAACAAGCTTAAAAATACGTTGTGCAGATATTCTTATGTCATTAAATATTATTGGTTTTTCATTGATTATTATTTTAATAACAAAGTAATATATGATACATGGTAAATGTGCAGATCTTTGGTGTACACTTCAATGAGTATATAGTTAAATGTATACACTTGGTGACCAACATGACAGTCAAAATATAGAATATTCCAGTCACTTCAAGAATAGTCCTTTTCACCCAGGCATTAAATATTGCTCATTAGTATCTTGTCAATAATTGTCAACTCTTCCCCTGTCAACAATTCAGTGCTGAAACAACTGATGTTTCAGAAGTTGTAGTGGAAGAAACAATGAACTATTAATAGTGAGACATGAATTCAAATCCAATTTTTATCAAAACTTAGCTAGATGACTTTTGGAGAATCATTGAAATGTTGTGGATCTGTTTCATTATCTGTCAAATTAAGGAGTCAGATTACATAACTGTCTTTGTTCTTTTGGAGGACCCTGGGTGGTGCACATGATTTGTGCTCATCTACTAACTTAAAGGTTGATGGTTAGAGCCCACCCACTAGTGTTGGCAATCTGCTTCTGTGAAGATTATAACCAAAACAACCTTATGGAGCAGTCCTGCTTTGTACCAAATGGATCACCATGAATCAGAATCACCTTAACAATGGGTTTTGTTTTTGGTTTATTGTTCCTCACATTGTAACATTCCATGCCTCACCTGTTCTTAGGAAAGCTCTTTTTTATTCTCCTTTACCTCATGAGTAAAGTAGTTGGGTGTTCTTACAGCAACACCTTTGCTCTAAGGTCACCATCAAAATCCAATTCATTCACCTTATGTGGAAAGAGTGACCCTATTTTATGTTCTTCCAGAGCTTAGGTGACAGTTGGTATGACCTCCCTTGGAAGGTTAGGGGATTTCCTTCACATCTCACCTCCATTGATGTCTCAGTAAACTGGGACCACGTTCCATATAATCATCTTCAGCCACAGCAAAGTAAAATGCCACTTTGGTCCTACTCAGGCTTCCCTTTCAAGTTGTGACTGTTGAGCTAGGGGTCTACTTAGAGACTAAGTAAGTATTGAATGATTGTTTCCCTTAATGAATAAGACAGAAGTCACCCAAGATTGTAAGAATAGATTTTTGTTTGCAGAGCTGCTACTCAGTTGTGTGTTTGTGTACTACACAAAGGGGTTCGGAGCAAAAGGAGGATATATACATATATAATATATATGTATAATATATATATGAGCTTACTTATAACTTACTGAAAAGCTATCTCCTTTTTTGTCGATCTTTTTTTGTTAAAATTGATAGGATGGAACAATTGGGCTTGGCAGAAGTATCATATTTACTTGGATTGTCTCATGTAAATTAATTGGAGTCTTGTTCATGATCTCTAAGGAATAAATTATTGGCCATTTAAGTTCATAGTTTAAGATTTAATATGGATAGGACATTTCCACTATAATTTGTTTTGGAATGATTCATACTAGTTGAAAATTTAAAAAATATTGTTCACTTATGAATATCTAATTTGTCACTTTTTAAGGATTCCCAGCAAGTCATAGGCATTCATGAGATTTATTATGAGCTATTTTGTCTTCATGACTATGTTTCTGAATTATGTTTGAATTAAGGAAAATAAATGCTGGAATACATAATTTCCAATAACTTGATCTTAAGAAAATGATAAAGTATTTACTTATGTAAACTTCTACAAATTATGCTTTAAAAATCCAGTTTCTCATTAAGTTTTATTAATGCTCTTTGTAGTTGGTTTTTAAAAATTCACTGGTGCCCTTAGGAAGAAGACCAATGTTAACCTCTTTTTGGGTAATTAGTTTTTTGTGTGTGGAGATGTTAACTATTTTAAGTACATGCATGCAGTTTTTGTTTTGTTTTTGTTTTGCTTTCTAGGTGATTATTTTCTTCTTTATGTATTTTTTATGTCATTTTTCAAGAACATGAATGTATTTTCCCTCTTCTTTCCATCATCCTTATTTGGCAAAGCCTGAATTCCATCGCCCATATCACTAAACTGTAATGAGTTTAATCATACAAATGGGCAGACTGATTGTTCTCTTCAAGGAGTGTATCTACTTGAGGTAAATGTTCAACTCATATGCCTGTATTTTGTTTGGCTGGAAACCACGGGTGTGGGTTCAATTCCAGACCTGAAGGGCAGCTAGGGGCCATAGTCTCA
>NW_006923221.1:0-469 GCF_000298275.1 Orycteropus afer afer | reverse complement strand
GATCGTGAGCATTTCTTCATATGTTTCTTGGCTGCTTGAATATCCTCCTTGGTGAAGTGTCTATTCATGTCTTCTGCCAATTTTTTAATTGGATTGTCTTTTTGTTATTGAGGTGTTGGAGTTTTCTATAAATTCTTGAGATAAGTCCCTTGTCAGATATGTTATTACCAAATATTTTTTCCTAATCTGTAAGTTCTCTTTTGACTCTTTTGGAGAAGTCTTTAGAAGCACATAAAAATTTATTTTTATAAATCTGGCTTCTCTTCTGCTGTTTGTGCATTTTGTGTTATTCTGGATAGTCTATTTATGCCACATATTAGGGACCTTAAATTTGCCCTTATATTCTCCTTGAGGAACTGTATAGTTTTAGGTTTCACATTTAAGCCTTGGATCCATGTGGAGTTCATTTCTGTGTATGGTGTGAGGTACAGATCTTGTTTCATTTTTCTGCAAATGGATCTCCAGTTTT
>NW_006923220.1:55416-56385 GCF_000298275.1 Orycteropus afer afer | reverse complement strand
AAACCATAAGAGATCACCATAAATGGAAGAACAGACCATGCTCGTGGATAGGAAGATTGACATTGTGAAAATGTCAGTTCTCCCCAAAGCAATCTATATATTCAATGTAATCCTAATCCAGATCCCATCAACATTCTTTAAGGATATCAAAAACTAATCACTAATTTTATATGAAAAGAAATTTATATGAAAGGAATTTTATATAAGAGGAAAAAGACCTAGTGTAAGCAAAGCACTATTGAAGAAGAACAAAGTAGGAGGTCTCACACTCTCGGATCTCAAAACCTACTATGTTGTTGTTGTTGTTATGTGCTGTACAGTCAGGACTGACACATAGCGATCCCTCCTTAGGTTTCCGGCGTGGTATCACTATGGGAGTAGATCGCCCAGCCTTCCTTCCAAGGAGTGGCTGGTGGGTTTGAACTGTCAGCCTTCTGGTTAGCAGTCAAGTACCTTAGGCACTACGCTATCAGAGCTCTTAAAACCTACTATACAGCCACAGTAGTCAGAACAGCCTTGTTGGTTTAATGACAGACACATGGACCAATGGAATAGAGTTGAGAACCCAGAAATAGATCCATTGACCTATGGTCAACTGGTCTTTGACAAAGGACTGAAATCCGTTAAATGGAGAAGAGATTATCTTTTTGACAAACTGTGCTGGCAAAAGTGGAGATCCATTTGCAGAGAAGTTAAACAAGATTCATACCTCACACCATACACAAAAGCTAACTCCAGATGGTTCAAAAACTTAAATATGAACCCTAAAACTATAAAGTTCCTGAAGGAAATAATAGGGACAAATTTAGGGGCCCTAATTTATGACAGCAATAGACTGTCAAACATAACCCAAAATGTACAAACAGCAGAAGATAAATTAGATGAATGTTGTTGTTGTTATGTGCCGTCGAGTCAGACCCGACTTAGAGTGACCCCTCCTTGGGCTTCTGAGGCAGTATTACTATGGAA
>NW_006923220.1:53840-54471 GCF_000298275.1 Orycteropus afer afer | reverse complement strand
CTATGCAACCCTAAAGAATAATGTAGAATCTGCAAAACACTGCATAACGTGGATGAATTTGGAGGACATTATGCTGAGTGAAATAAGTCAATCACAGAAGAACAACTACTGTATTAGTGCATTATTTTAAAAGTCAAGGAAAGGTTTATCTATCCTCCCGATAGTTACCTCTTTCCTGTGTCTATCCCTCTATGCATTCCTGCCTCCTGAGCTGTCTCCCTGTGCATACACAGCCCTTCTTTCTCCCATGATTGTTCTCTCCAAGGTGTGTATCTACCTCAGGTAAATGTTCAACTCACATGCCTGTCTTTTTGGCTGGAAGCCAAAGGTGTGGGTTCAATTCCATACCTGCAGGGCAGCTAGGGGCCATAGTCTCAGTGGTTCCACCAGGTTCTATCAGATCAGCAAACCTGCACCCCCCCCTTTTTTTTCCCTAAATAAGTTGGAGTTTTGTTCTGCATGGTTCTCCCTCTCTATCCGGGATCTCCTCCATAGATCCCCTTCCGAGAGGTTGACAGTGGTAGCTGGGTCTCATAGTCGTATAGGCTGTGGATCGCATGGTGCACCAGTCGCTAGGACTAATTGTTTCCGTGAATCTTTGGTTTTCTTCATTCTTCTTTGCTCTGAAGTA
>NW_006923220.1:44926-52297 GCF_000298275.1 Orycteropus afer afer | reverse complement strand
TGGCTTCCCCAGGGTTCTGCTGTGGTCGATGAGGAATCCCGCCTCCTCTGTCCACCCAGAGCTGAGTCGCTGGCCCTGCAGGCATGGGCTCTGCCTGCAAATGCCAGGGAGTCGCTCGGCGCCCTGATGCGGCTGACGGTCAGATCAAAGGATGGGTTTCTTTAGTTTGTAGCTTTTTTCCCAACATGCCGTCAGCGCTCCAGCTTGTTTGGAGATGGGCTGCAAGGCTAAGAGCTGGGACTTTGATCCTGGTCAACGTGGGCACTTTGTACAGCCTTGAAAGCCCTCCCTTCAGAAGACATCCCATTTCCTCCCTGCTGAAAAGCATGTTCATATTTTTCTGATTCAGTTCCTTCCTTTTGGGTGAGTTCTCCTAGTTTCCTGCTGTACGTTGAATGCTGCGTAGTCACCAGGACCCCAGCCTTTAACTGAGCTCGGATAACAAGCAGCTCTTTCCAGCAAATCGCTAAGGACGGCCTAGTTCTCTGTGTGCGCCTTGTACGAGTTCCTCCGCTTTCCAGCACACTCTCCTGACGGCCAGCTGCCCTCTCTGCCTTTACGCAGGCCTTGGCTGAGCCTAGCCACATGGCAGCTTTAATGGTCACAGAGAACTCAAGGGGTGGCTCGATCTGTATCAGACCCAAAGTGGAGGCAGGGCTCCCGCTGCGGCCCGCCGCCTTCCGCGAAGCACGTGCACCAGCGTTTCAGCTCCGAGGTGGGCGTGGTTCAAGCGGATGTGCTAAGCTGTGCCCGTGGTTCGTTTCCTCCTCTGTTCCATCCTTTCCTCCTTAAAGCCTCCAGGTAACTGGCTGAACGGCCCTCCTGTGCGTCCTGAGAGGGAGGGGCCCTGCGTGCATACGGATTAACCGCTTAAATCAACCCCACAGGCTTTCATGGCTTTTTGACAGTGGTCACAGCGGCATTGGGGTATGTGGTCAGTGGGTGCAGTTACCTTGGTGTTTCTGTGAAGGCTACAGATTCTCCACCAGGAACGTTGCCTCTTCTAAGGTCTTGCACCGTATTTCTGGGATTTCGTGAGCTGTGCTCCCTGCTCCTGTGTGAAGAATGCTGTAGGTCCTTAGAGCCTCTGAGAGGAGTGTGGGCCCATGGAAGGCGCCACCCTTTCTGTTTCCAGAGTGTCCCCCTACCACACACCTCTGCTGCTCTTTGAATGTTTATCTTACGCCTCAGAGGGCAGGGGCTTGGCGGACTATCGCTCTCCTCTCTGACACTGTTGAAAAATGTGCAGAGTAAAATGGAGAGTGATTAAGAGTTGAAAGAATGATTTGAATCAGAACCTTTATGGTGCTTCAAAATGGAACCACAAAGTCCATGGCTCAGGACTTACACAGATGTGTAGACAAAGGGCAGGGCTGACCGTGTTCAGAGGTAGAGGCGCGCTTCCTCACGGTGAGGCTGCCCGTGATGGGACCGAGAGATACATACACGTGCTGACAGCTGGGGCCGCTGGCCTGGGGCAGGACAGTGTCTGCAGATGGCTTGTTCCGAGGTCAGAGACCAAACAACTTGACTAGATACCGACTTACCTTAAGACATGGGTTTCTTGAGAATATTACATGCAATCAAAGTGCCTTCTTTTAACGTGCTGAGTAAGGTAACTTGAAATGACTTCTTTGCAGCAGCCTATTGTCTGGGAACAGCCTGCATAAGGGGGCTTCAGGTGGGCATCTGTGTCCCGACCCCCTCTGGGGACAGATAAGACACCAGCATCTGCTGACCATGGAGGGAACGGGGAGAGTCCCGTCATCATCAGAAGCAGGGATGGAGCCTGGCTGTTGTGGGTTCAGAAGAAATTGATGACCACTATAATGTCCAGAATTTGGAAGAGTCTTTGTTCAGCTGTAGCTGGGCTGCAGGGAACTAAAGCGTTCTCCCTAGCTGCAGCCCCGAGCCTGACTTCTGGCAGGTTTGTATAGCTTAGGACTGCAAGCAGGCAAGCCAGCGTGTACAGAAGCGAGATACATTGCCAGGTTATTGTTTAGGGAAGATTAATGGTCAGCTTACTATTTTGAGCAAGATTGGTGGTCAGCTTATTATCAGAACGGAAACACACAAGCCGGAGTGAGGGTCCTCAGTTCTGAGAATTTCTGTTGGCAGGATGTGGGCCCCCAACTCCGGGAATTACTATTAACAGAGCTCTCAGGGAAAGGGAGAGGTGAGTGGGTTCTCAGGGATGTTTGGTTTAGATAGCTACTGGGCTCTTTGAGAAGGGCGGGAAGAAGTAGAAATGCTTTATGCTGGAGGGCTTGTGAAATGGACTTTGCTGCAAACTGGAGTTGTAACAAGTCATTACATAATGGGATCATCCGCTTCATGGCTGGGCGTCCTGAGTTAGCTGTCTGACGGGTGCCAGGTGCTTTATTGTAAATGCCCTCCATCGATACCAGTTACTGACTATTTTGGTTTTGATGTCTCAAAATATTTCCATTTTTCTCAATGACTTTTATAAATTGTTAAAACCATTCCAGACCAAATTACATTTTGTTAATGTTAATTTGAAACACACAGACACACCCCACACACCTGGAACCCTGGTGGTGCAGTGGTTAAGCACTCGGCTGTCACCGAAAGGTTGCCGGTTGGAAGGAGGCCGCCCTGGTGATCTGCTCCCACGATGATCACGGCCTTGAGGCAGTTCTCCTCTGCCCCATGCTGTCACTGAGTTAGAATCACCACCAGAGGACCCAACAACAGCAGCAGAACACATACGTCCACACAGCGTGCATCGATTCCTCTGTGGAGATCCAAACCAATGGGAGGGAGACGCCTGTCCTAGAGCAGTGAGGTGATGCCTCATTCCATGTCCACTCCATGTCCTCCTGCTTGGAGGCCATTCTGTTCTGATGACAGGCCCTAGGAGACCTGACAGGGCTTCTCGCAGGGAGACGCATGCATGGACAGCTCACTGTCAGATGGAGCCTTGGGCGCTGTTGCTCTGTGGTCCAATATGGCGGTTACCCCAGCCACGTGTGGCCACTGAACGTGTCGACTAAGACTAGCGTGATAGCGGAACAGAACTTTCAGTTTCATTTTATCTTACTTCTGTTTAAACAAAACAAAACAGAACAACACTGCCATCTGGTCAATTCCGACTCATAATGACCCCCACTGGGTTTCTGAGGCAGTAAATCCTTAGGGAAGTAGATTTCCCAGTCTTGCTTCCTTGGAGCTGCTGGTGGGTTTGAAGCGCCAACCTTCTGGTTAGAGGTCGGATGCCTTAGGCACTGTGCTACCAGAGCTCCTTCCTAAGGCATTTGACTGCTGACCAGAAGACTGACGGTTCAAACCCACCAGCTACTCCTCCGAAGGAAGATGGGGCAATCTACTTCTGTAGTGATACTGCCTTGGAAGCACAAGGAGGGGTCACTGTGAGTTGGATCCGACTCCATGGCAGTGAGTTATTTCTGTTTAAAAGCCACCTGTGACTAGATACCCCCATACTGTGGAGAGGGATAGTTTAGAGAGAGGGTGCTGGCTGCTGGGGAAGGGGTAAAGGTGGGCCATGCTGGTGGCCTGGTGGCAGGGCCCCAGCTGTGTTGGGCAGATGGCCCACCACAGGTTTTTAGACTGTCCTCTCTCCAGGCAGTGAGACAGCCCTTTGCAGCACGCGGAAATCCAGCCTCAATACACGTGGCTGCAGTTTTATTTTTTCTGCCATCTTTAGCTTCTCAAAAGTGATAAAAATGTAAGAATGTGATAATTTTTTTAAAAAAAATAACAATATTTGATTGCTGTGTGATTTAATAAACACTTTGAAAATTGGGGCACAGTTCCCTCCTGTTAGTGTTTCCTGGGAATGAAGAATTTGGAGACTGAAAGGACTTGATTAAAGAATGCAGGTTTCCATGGCGATGAAGTACTTAGTGGCAACCGAGTTAACAAGAAAAAGGTAACTTCTTGGAAGATTCCCCCTCCACCCTCCTCAGTCTGAGACCTCTAGACATTCAAATTAAAGAAGTCCCTGGGAGTCTTTCTCATTGAATCACGAGTTAATGGTTTTCTTACATCTGCTCTTTGTGTCAGGAAAGAAAAGTCAGATTTGCCACTTTGGTGAAAGAGAAGAAAAACTACCAGAGGATTAATTTCGGGGCAGGGATTTTTAAGTTTTTGCATAAGAAAAGGCCTCTTGAAATAAAAGGAAAATATCCCATATTCATATAAATTTGATTCCACCAAAGAGAAAAAGAGAAAAGTAAAGTCCAGTCCAGTCCTGTGCTGGGGAAAAAGATTCCGAAATGGGTCGAGTGGCCCCTCTGGTCAGCCTTAAAGATTCCGAAATGGACTTGAGTGGCCCCTCTGGTCAGCCTTAAAGATTCCGAAATGGGCTCGAGCGGCCCCTCTGGTCAGCCTTGAACAGTTCAGGACCTCACCCACACGAGGGCACCGTGGGCGTGGAGCCAGCAGAGGCCGTGGGACCTGCCGCTCACAGTCTCCGCGTTCGCTGTGAACGACAGAGAACAGAGAGCATCGCGTGGTCGCGCTGGTGGCAGATCAGCCCACTGCTGTTGCAGGCGGCCCTGCAGAAGCTGAGAAGGGACCATGGTTGGGGTACGTGCACAGTTTCAGGCTAACAGGCTCACAGGATTGGTTCTGTGCTGTTGATTACCTGTCTACGTGGTGGTCGGGTGTGACTCATGGTCATTTGACCCTGTGTCATTGTCACCAGGACCCCAACCTTTAACTTAAATCAGAAAACACACGTGGGATTGGCGACTTTTGGTGAATGCCCAGGCATGTTCCCTGGCTCTTTCTGTGAGTGCCTTTCTGCCTGCTAGTTCATCTCCTTTGAACCGCACTAATCCCGAGGGCAAACTGCCCCTCTCTGGGCGTGCCCAGAACTTGTCTAAGCACAGCCAGGTTGCTGTGGCCAGCAAGCCTTGCGGAAGGAACACAAAGAACTCAATTGGCATCTGAATTTTGGTCAGGACTCAAAATGGAGTTAAGACTCTTGCTGTAGACTGCAGCCTTCCACACACCAAGTGCTTTAGAACTTAAGCTCTAATATATTCCCTCCTTTGATCAAGCATTTTACTTAAAATCCTTTGATCACACTCAGGTTGGTGTGCTTTCTTCTGCACGGACTGCTTGATAGTCCCTTTGGATGACTTTGTTTTAGGACAGACATTTAAGACCCTGGACACTATGCTTTTTGACAGCTAGGTACCATCTGATTTCTTCACTACGCTTCAGTAGAGCACTACTCAGTCTACCCTGAGCAACCCATGAGGGAAGTGTGGAACGGGGCCATACTGGAAGGTCTGCTTGGCCTGTGGCTAGGCTGCAAACCTTACACTGGAAGGTCAGGTCCATCCTGTCAACATGGATGACTCATTTAATGAGCAGCATATTAGCTTTCTAATTACATCAGAAGTAGCCTGCCTTAGAAGGAAGTCTGGGCATAGTGATACCACCTTGGAAACCCAAGGAGGGGTTGCTGGAAGTTGGATCCAGCTTGATGGCAGTGAGGTAGTTTTTTTTGTTTTGGTAGACTTCATGGAACATTTGATAATTCTAGTGATAATTTCAATGAGTATCATTAATTTACTCAGTGGTATAGATTAGAATATCAGTGAGAAAAATACTGTTGTTGTTGTTAAGTGCCGTCGAGTCATTTCCGACTCATAGCAACCCCATGCACAGCAGAACGAAACACTGCCCTATCCCGCGCCAGCCCCACAATCCCTGCTATACTTGAGCCCATCATCGCAGCCACCGTGTCAATCCATCTCGTTGAAGGCCTCCCCCTTTTTCGTCGACCCTCCACCCTACCAAGCATGACATCCTTCTCCAGGGAATGGTCCCTTCTTACAACATGACCAAAATAGGTGAGACGAAGTCTGGCCATTCTTGCTTCCAAGGAGCATTCTGGCTGCACTTCCTCCAGGACAGATCTGTTAGAAAAATACTAGGGAAAGTTTTTTGGGGAGAACATATGGAAAGGTTTACCTATACAGTTTGTCTTATCAACCAATAAACTTTATGTGAAAGAACAAAGCTACTTGAAAAACAATGAGGGTTTGGCACAAAGCAATGACTTCAATAATCTTCATTTACTGAGGGAAATGATTAGTTTAAAGACTGGAAGACATGTATGAGAAAGGCACAGATATGAAACAGATAGGAAATGTATCAGTAGTCTGTATGGGAATTTGTTGCCAGTGAATAAACCCAAGTTGCCAATGTAAACCAACCTCAAAAGCAGTAAAGATTTAAACAAAGTCCAGTGACCTCAGGGGCTTGCATTTGACAGCATGGGTGAGAGCTGAGAACTTGGGAAAGCCATTGTCTGCTTCTGCCACTAGGGCGTCAGCTTCAGTTTTAAGTTTCCAGATAACTGGCAAGTCCAAATGAGGGCGTTAGTTCCTTTAAACTGTGACAAATGTGTCTACGGTTGAACTCCTTCCAATTTGGCTGCATACGGTTTGGTGAAGAGGGCAAGGTTTGGTCTGTCCTAGAGGAGTTCTAATGAGTCCTTTAACTGATGTCTCCTCCAAAATATTTTGGGGTCCAATCAGGGGCAGTACTGCATGGTTGACATACAAGGCAGTCTAAAATGCACTTGGCCTAAAGTATAAGATCTCCTGAACACCTGCCAAAGGAGCAGGAAGGTGGCATCTTCCGACCTCCTTTAACTCCACAAGAGGAAGACAGAATCACCATCAGCAGCCCGAGGCCTGTTCCTGTGAGGCCAGAGACACTGCCACTCTTCAGCCCTTTCACTAACCTGTCACCCCCATCCCTCACACCGCACTCACAGCCTCTGTGCTGGGCTCAACAGTTCATTGCATTGGCCACGCAGAACTACTCATGGACTATGGAGTTTATTAGGGAAGCAACAGGCTACAACTCAAATTCAAGAACACGCTCCAGGATTCAGTCTCTCGGTCAGGACAGTTTCCCCTCTGCCGTGCCCTTAGACACACTTCTGTGGCCCAGATAAGTCTGCTGCTCTGTCTCATGCCCCTTGGTTCCATTGCTGCTGTCTCTCAGCCGGGCATGTACACATCTTTTCTCAGCCAGTAGTGAGACATATTTCTCCTCTCTGCCTCCAGGAGGGCTCACTTTAAGCTCAGCACAGTGGC
This sequence comes from Orycteropus afer afer, assembly GCF_000298275.1. NCBI lineage: Eukaryota > Metazoa > Chordata > Mammalia > Tubulidentata > Orycteropodidae > Orycteropus > Orycteropus afer. Next base: position 45,194 of record NW_006923220.1, on the reverse strand, counting down.
AAAACCAACCAATCCCAACACCATAGTTACACACACCTGTTGTTGTTGTAAGGTGCTGTTGAGTCGTTTCCGACTCATAGCGACTCCATGCGCAGCAGAACGACACACCACCTGATCCCACGCCAATTCCATGATCCTTGCTATACTTGAGCCAATTATCACAGCCACCGTGTCAATCCATCTCATAGAAGGCCTTCCCCTCCTTTGTCGACCCTCCACCTTACCAAGCATGACATCCTTCTCTAGGGAATGGTCCCCTCTGACAACA
>NW_006923220.1:14219-15270 GCF_000298275.1 Orycteropus afer afer | reverse complement strand
GTGGCATATGATCAAGAACCAGTGATATCGAAGGAGGAAGTTGAAGCTGCACTGAAGGAATCGGTGAAGAACAAGGCTCCAGGAATTGATAGAGTGCCCACGAGACTGAACCGCATGGTGTGTGGCCCGTGAGGTGCATAAGGCCCAAGTGCAGTCAGACCAGGCACCTTCGTATTGGTGGGATGTCCTCCGTGACTCTCTGTTGAAGTGAGGGACTGAATGTACTTGCTCAGGGCTGAGGGTGTGGCTCCCAGCACATGCTCTCATCTCTCGCTGGCCTCACGTCACCCCCTCTGGCTGGCTCCCCACTCACACTGGCCTAGCTGTCTGAATCACAGCCGTAACGATGATACCTTTCAGGATGCTTGAGTGGCTCCTCTATCCTTCCTCGGACACAGAGCCTCTGCCCCGGAGCCCCGGCCTGCTATCCCCCCGCCCCCAGTGCCTTATCCATTACAGCCTTACAGCCTGTGTTGTGAGACCCTGCCCTTGGTGGTTCCAGCCTCCAGGCCTCTGTTCTGCCCACCCCTGTGCTTAAAACCCCAGTGCCCAGGCCCGTCTGTACTAAAAACAAAAACAGAGATACCATTTCAGAAAAATACTCTAGACCATGAAGCTCTGGTAGCTGTTTGATGTCCTCATTTGTCTGTCTGTCTGTCTCCCTGTCCCACTGACACTTTTTGGTGTCTTCTCTGGGTTGAGCCTCATATTGGGTGCTGGGTGCCGCTGAGCACTGAGGCCTCCACTGTCTGGGAGCAAGACCCACACCACAAACACGTTTGGGGCAGCATTTTGCTGTGATGAAGTATGTGTTTGCTCAGAGGGCCGCGAGCGGGGCAGCCCGGCCAGCAGTGGAGGGCAGCTTGGGGAGGTGGGAGGTCAGGGGGTTCAAGCCTTCTGGAGGGAGGGCCCAGCACAGAGGAGGACTGTGAAGGAGGGGCAGGCATCAGGCCTGGTGCTGTCAGGCTTTGGAGCCTGGTGACAACTAGATGGATCCTGCTGGGGCCTGAGCTGGGGACAGGAAGGGAGCAGTGCGCTGAGGAGTCCTGGG
>NW_006923220.1:3720-12959 GCF_000298275.1 Orycteropus afer afer | reverse complement strand
GCCTGCGATTCTTTACCGCTTTTCTGCATAAATTAGCAAAATGCTTCCCAGTGGCGTGGCGGGGACTGAGCCCCTCAGAAGGAGAACATCCTGCTGGAATATTCCAAGGAGGATTTTCTCATCAGCTTTGGGAGCGAAGGGGTGTTATCCTTGTGGTGTTTTATTGAGCCACAAAATGTTATTTATAACCCATGTCAGGAGCAATTAAACTGATTGATGATCAAGAAAGTTTAATAGTTGAATAATAAGATGCAGCTCCTGACAGCTATTTGTCTCATTTTAGGGGCATATTTTATGAGTCTAATAACAGCATCGAAGCTGGGCTGGCTGATGCGTTGTGGCGTCATCCACGCTGCTAACACAGTGCAAAGCCTAGTGTTACATTGTATGTTGCTTAGAAAAAATTAAAATACCAATTAGGATTTTTTGATTTATTATTGAAGTGGTTTGTTAATTTTGACTTATTCAAAGCAGGGTTAATTAGTACATATTGATATATTTGATTAGAAGAGCATCAATGTTGGGTTGAAGAAGAAGGTCAGACAAAATGAATGATTTCCCAGCCACCCCAGAATGGCATCATGATTTCAGTTATCCTTCCTGTTTATGCAGAAAGGTGGCTTCACATTGGCTGGGAACACTGGCTCTGACTGGCGGATGGCTGAGCCCTGCTTCCCAGCAAAGCCGCACTGGCATTGGAAAGCAGATTCGCTCCTGTCCTTGCCCCCTGTTGGGAGTTTGGAGATTGCAGTTATCTTTTGAATCACTTCTGAAGTTTGTGAAAAAACAAATACATGTTTAAAAAAAAATCCTTTCCAGAAAGTAAGTGGTGGTGATTTACGCCACCAGAGCTCCCACGTTACAAAATAGGAATGGAAATGACTCAATAAACTAAAAAAACAAAACCAAGTTTCCCAAGTGATGAAAATGCAAATTGACCCGAAGACTGAAAAAGATAATGCTCGGTGCTGCTCAGGTGGGCGGGATTGGCACTCCTGCCGTCCCCTGGGAAGCAGCTTGGTGCTCGTCAAGGACACAGCCCTGCCCTGGCCCATGGACATGGACAGAAGTGTGATGAAGACTGAGGTTGAGGAAGGCCCCAGACTGACCCAGGGGCCCTGCAAGAGAGGAAGTTCGACTAGTTATGTTGTCTACGTGGATTTCCTTGGAGTTTTAGACCTGACTTCATTAAGAGTTCTCTTTTCCACGTGGGAAAATGTCTAGGGGAGAATTAAAACCAGGACATGGTACCAGTGGCGTGATGGACGCAGACCTCCTTGTCCGACTTCAGAAGGCAGATAGCCAAGCAGCAGCGGCCCAGGCCGACTGGTGAGGCCAAGGGCAGGCCTGCCTCGGCTCTTCAACCTCTCCTTCCTGCTGACACCGGCGGGCAGCCCCGTGGCACTGTGCTTCTCTGCTGGGTTCCGTAGTTCATTAGTGGCCATGGGCGGAACTCACGGACCGTACTCACAGGTCGTCTTATGAAAGCTACAGGTTGCAATTCAGAATCAAGATCAACTTGAAGTAACAGGAAAAACTTTGTTGTTTGGTGGGACAGCGTCTTGGCTTGCCACAGGCAGGTGTCTCTCTCAGCCGGTCGCTCTCGGCCTGGCGTCTGCCCTGCTCAGGCAAGTGCTACAGACCTCACTGTCACTGTGGGCCTGGAGGCACCCACTGCAGCACACGCCTGCTGCCTGAAGGTGCTCAGCTCTCTGGCCCCGGGGACTGGCGTGCCTGCTGCGTGGCTGGGAAGCCCCGCGTGCTGTCTTGTACTGGCCGCCTGATTGTGCTGATGCTGTTTTCTGCCGCTGGAGTCGGCCGTGCTGGCCGCTGCTCCTCGCTGTCTCGGTCCATTTCGTGTCAGCTCTGGTGGTACAGCGCTCTCGGTCCCCTGGGGCTGTTTAGTCCGCAGCCTGGGGACCCTGGGTCTGAAAGAGGTGCTTTGCTTCTGGCTCCTCTTCCTGATGGTAGTGAGGTCCCCCTCAGCTTTTGGGATTGGTTCGTTTTAAGCCCTGCAGGGTGGCAGTACTAACCAATCCTCTACAAGGGCTCCAAACCAAAAAGCCAAGCCCACTGCCATCATCTCTCCTGACTCATAGCGAACCTTTAGGACAGAGCAGAACTGTCCCATCGGGTTTCTAAGGCTGTAAATCTTTATGGAAGCAGACTGCCTCATCTTTCTCCTGCAGAGTGGATGGTGGGTGCAAACCACTGACCTTTTGGGTAGCAGCCAAATGCTTTAACCACTAGGCCGCCAGAGCTCCTTCTAAGGCCTCCGTGCACCTTATTTGCATGGTCCTGCCCCCACAAGAGGTCCGTGGACTCAGTTGCATTGGTAGAACTGTCCAGTCCCCCGATGGGCCACAGCAGCTAGGTGTACAGTCCCACCGCAGCAGGTGTGTGACTCACAGGACCTGGCGAGAAGGCTACACAGAGCCCGCTGCGCACAAACGTGTGGCTGCTGTCAGGCGCCGTCAAGCCGGCTGTGACTGGTGCCCCCCGCAGTGCACCGAGTGGGACCGCCCGGTCCTGCACCGGCCTCACACTACTTGCCATGTGAGGGTCTTCCCCTTTCTCTCTGACCTCCACTTCACCCAGCGTCACGTCCTTCTGCAGGGACTGGTTCTTGCTGAAAGCGTGACCAAGACAGCTCAGACAAAGTCTCAGAAACCCAAGGAGGGGTCGCTACAAGTCGGGTCCGACTCAACGGCACGTAGCAGCAACAGCCACAACAACCAGCCACACTTCTTCCAGCAGAGATTTCTGTCCTTCCGGAAGTCCACGGTTCTTCCAGTGTTCTTCGCCAGCACCACAGCTCGGAAGCATCAACTCTTTCTGGGTCTTCCCTGTTGTCCGGCTTTCACATGCATAGGAGGTAATTGAAAACACCATGGCTTGGGTTAGGTGCACCTTAGTGTTCAGAGAGGCATCTTTGCTCTTCAGCCCTTGGAAGAGGTCTTTTGCAGCAGATTTGCCCAGTGCAATATGACGTCTGATTTCTTGACTGCTGCTTCCGTGGGTGTTGATTGTAGATCCAACTAAAATGAAATCCCTGACAACTTCAATCTTTTCTCCATTTATCATGATGTTGGTCCAGTTTTGAGGGTTTTTGTTTTCTTTATGTTGATGTGTAACCCATACCGAAGGCTGCAGTCTCTCATTTTCATCAGTAAGTGCTTTAAGTCATCTTCACATTCAGCAAGATTGTGTCATCTACACATCTCAGGTTGTTGATGAGTCTTCCTCCAATTCTGACGCCGTGTTCTTCTTCATATAGCCCAGTTTCTCAGATTATTTGCTCAGCATACAGTGGTTCAAACTCACCAGCTTCTCCTTGGAAGGAATATTGGGCAATCTACTTCCGTAGTGATACCGCCTTAGAAACCCAAGGACGGGTTGCTGTGAGTTGGGTCTAACTTGATGGCAGTGAGTTTTTTTTTTCCAAATACAGATTGAGTAAGTAAGGATACAACCCTGACACAGTTCCTTCCTGATTTTAAACCATGCAGTATTCCCTTATTCTGTTTGAACAGCCTCTTAGTCTATGTACAGGTTCCTCATGAGCACAATCAAGTGTTCTGGAATTCCTATTCTTCACAGTATTCTCTATAATTTGTTAAGATCCACACAGTCAAATGCCTTTGCATAGTCAACAAAACACAGGTAAACATTTGTCTGGTACGCTCTGCTTCCAGCCAGTACCCATCTGATATCAGCAATGGGATCTGTTCTCAATTCTGGTTTATTGGGAAGTTTGCATTTGTGTATATTCACTGCACCGAGATTTTCTGGAGTTGGAGTGCCTTTATGCACGCTTTTGATTTTACTTCACATTTTTCTGGATTCCCTAACTTATTTACCGAAATTGCATGTTGTAATTGAAGCCCTGCTAGAAAGATTGCTTTGCCCGTGTCCTGCCCTGTCTGGGGCGGTGCTGCTCACCACGAGTGAGACGCGCTGTGCTCGCATGTGGCCCGCATCCTGCCCAGCCCTCCAGTCCTTCAGGTGCTGCTTGCCACGAGTGAGACGTGCTGTGCTTGCATGTGGTTCGCATCCTGCCCAGCCCTCCAGTCGCTCAGGTGCTGTTGGGGACGCCGTGCAGGTTCCCGTCTGCCGCCCCAGGTGGCGGTCCTCTGAGAGTGGGGACTGGGGATGTGTAGAGATGGGAGGGGACTTTCTGCTGAAGGCTTAGATTGGAAAAGCACCACAGACAGTGGGGTGCTGGTTGTTGCTGGTGAGGTCTGGAGCAGGGTCTGACCAGAGCCGTTTTCTGAAAGATTAGTTGGGAGTCAGGCAGGTGGAGGTAAAGGGCAAAGACTGGAAGGTGGGGGGCCTCAGCTAGCCTGGTGTGCTGGAGAGGGCAGGCCCGGGGAGGGCTGCATGGCCACGGGGGGGTGGAACGCCCGGCCCACGTGGGGGGGCGCACGGGCTGCGGGGGGGAGGCCGCCAGGGCCATGGGAGTGGGTGGGTGGCATGGGCAGCGGGGGGTGGCGCCTGGGCCGTGGGGGGGGGTGCATGGGCCGCAGTGGGGGCAGCCAGGGTGCGGCTGGAGGGGTACAAGGCTGGCTACTCTGCAGCCTGAGAGTGTTCTGGGGCTTCCCATCAGCTGAAAACGCACAAGCTCAGTTGATGTATTTTATAAATAATCATGTAAGTGAGAGAAGAAACCAAAGATGTTTGAGAGATAGAGATAGATCTGCATCTGTCTATGTGTATCTCACACACACACACACGTACACATATACACATGTACACATATGCACACTTACACAAATGCATACATATACACACTCGTATGTACCCATACCCACACACATGCATGCATATACACACATACACATAACCAAGCCAAACCAAACTCACTGCTGTTGAGTCGGATCTGACTCATAACGGTCCCTGCTTGGGTTTATGAGGCAGTATCTCTATGGAAGTAGATTGCCCATTTTTACACACGCGCATATATAGGCGCACACACAGCTTTGTTTGCACACACGTAAACACATACATGTGCATACACACACGTACATATATATGCACACATGCATATATACACACATACACATACCTACATATATACATGCATATATACTCACATATACGTACATATATAGGCACACATATATATGCATAGATACACACACATACGCACATAGACACATAAACACACTATATTCATATATACACACATATACATATATGCATGCACACAGATATATATACACACATATACACATGTGCATATATATATACTCATATACACACATACACCCACCTATATATATATATATATATACACACACACACACACGCACACATATATACACACATATAACACACACATATATATGCATGTGCATACACACAATACATAATGCATATATACACCTGTACACACATATACACATGTATGTCCACACATGTATACATACACACACATACATGTACATGCACGTAGACCTGCATGCACATACGCACACACCTATACATATGTATGCACATGCATACATTTATGCATATATGTGTATGCATATATATCTATATGTGTATATACATATAGATGTGCACATACACACCTATACATATAATAATTCAAGGAGGAAAGAGCAGAAACAGTCACAGTCCTCATTTCTACAGCTGGTCATGAGGTAGTAGCTGGTATTTAGAACTGCTTTCTTCCACCACTCATTCAGTGTTTTCTTTGCCCTCATCAGTACATCAGCTGCTGATGGTTCTTTGCCTGGTTAGGGGTATGTAGACCTTCATTCCTGAAGGGTCTGGGCCATTTGTAGCCCAGTGTTGGGATTGGGTCGCTGTGCTCTCCCATTGACTTCAGTCGCAGGGCTGGTGGTGCTGAGATGTTGGGATTGGGTCGCTGTGCTCTCCCATTGACTTCAGTCCCAGGGCTGGTGGTGCTGAGAGACGTCCTAAGGGATCTCCTGTATTCTAGGCATACTTTTCTTTACCTTTATGGCTCAACATCAGTCTAATTTCCCCTTGGCAGTCAGGATCAGTCACACCAGCTGTGGTAGTTAAGGTTAGGTGTCAACTTAGCTGGGCAGTTGGATGTAGTTACTCCCCATGATGAGACTGGTAATCAACTCCATGGTGCAATCTACAGCGAGCAGCTGAGTAGCTGCCTTAAGGATGTGGTCTGCTTCCAGTATATAAGGAGAAGCTTTGAGAAAGGTCTCTGAGCTTTTTGGCACGCTTGGACCCTGCATGTAGCTGGGTCTTCATCTCAGTGGCCTGCCATGTTGTCTGCTGATCTTGGGACTGTTTCTGGACTTGAACTAGTGGCCTGCCATGTCGTTTGTCAGTCTCAGGACTTTGCTATTTTACTTGTCGACCTTGGATTTGTCAGCTTCAGCAACCACCAGCTGTCTGAGTTAAGAGAAGTCACCAGCTTTAATGGCCCAGGAGCAAGAGGCAGAGCTGAAGCCCAAGGTTGATGGGCCTTCACCCAGCTTTTAGAGGTGGCACTTTGAACTTAGACTTCTAGCCTCCTAAACTGTAAGAAAACAAATCCCTGTTTGTCAAAGCCACCCATTTGTGGTATTTTCTGTCAGAGCAGCACTAGAGGACCAAGACACCACCTGATATAGTAACTCCTTTCTTTGCCTTTTGATGCAGAGATCTGAGGAGTCCAGAGTGGCCAGGTGACATTCTTAACTTCCTGTTCGGTTGAATCTGTGTGGTGTCTCTGAGTGGGACCATTCATCCCTTTGGAACTCAGACCTCTAGACCACTGAGCATAGGGTTGCAGACACAGGAAACAGAAAGATTCTAGAGAGTTGATATACCCTTGAGACGGGACATTGAAGGTGTATTGCTAGCCTTGCCAGCTGAAGGCAGACTGCTTCTGTTGATTCTTCAAAAACAGAATTGAGAAAAAGGCATTGGCCAGTTCAGCAGCTGCATATCAAGTACCAGGAAATGTATTAATTTGCTCAAGCAGTGAAACCACATCTGAAACAGCAGTTGCAGTTGGAGTCACCACCTGGTTAAGTTTATGACAATCTACTGTCATTCTCCAAGATCCATCTTTTTTTTTCCTACAGGTCAAATAAGTGAGTTAAATGGGATGTGATAGGATTCACACTCCCACATGCTTCACATGGTGAACTCATGTCTGCGGTCCCTCCAGGAAGGTGGTACTGGTTTGGTTTACTGTGCTCCGAGGTAGTGAAAGTACCAGCGGCTCGTGCTTGGCTTTCCTTACCATAATAGCCCTGACCCACTTACCATTGATCTGATGTTGGGGTTCTGCCAGTACTGAGTATACCTGTTCCAGTTATGCATTCTGGAACTGGAGAAGTCACTACAGGATGGGTTTGGGAATGCACCAGGTGCCCTGGCAGACAGACCTGAACTACGATTCCATTGAAATGCTCCCCTCTGACTAGTGGGCCACAGTAATGTTTACTGCCTCCTAGAATTAGTGTCAGTTCAGAGACAGTGTCCAGTAATCCCTGAGAAGTCTGATGATTTCCTTTTCCCCAGTGAACCTTCACTCTTGTAAAAGGCGACAGTTCCCTTGGGGAAAACCAAGAGAAAGATGCACAGTATACATTGTTGGCAGTGGGGTCCTTCCTCAAGGAACCCAGATTCTCCTTAATTCAAGAGGTTGTGGGCCTGCAAACAGACAATAGTCTAGGAATTGGTAGGGGGGCCGTTACTCACTATTCTGGCAATTGGACTTAGACTGCTGTTCACTTGACTTAGAATTGTTCCACTTATATTCAAAATCCAAACCAAACTCACTGCCATCAAGTTGATTCCAACTAATAACCCCCATTGGGTTTCCAAGGCTATAAATATTTATGGAAGCAGACTGCCTTATCTTTATTCTGCTGTTAGATTTGAACTGTAGACCTTCTGGTTGGCAGCCAAATGTCTTAACCATTATGCCACCAGATCTTGTACTGATCAAATAAATATTTATCAGATGTGCCATCTATTTCACCTCTAGGAACACCATAAATAAGCAGCCAACACCATGAGTCCATAGGAGTCAGACTAATCTGATTACTGCTTTTGACTCTGCTGTTCATGACATTAAGTGCTACCACTTAGCCTCTAGCACCAAGGGGGTCCAATCAGTCCCATTGTAGTTAAATGTCTTAATTCAGCTAGGGCAGTTCTGCTGTGAAATATGACTTCCAAAAAATAGCAGTCACAGCAGTCTTCAAGGACGCTGAGGCTCCCTTCACAAATTTGTTCCTCACTTTGTGGTGAAAGGTGTGTCCTCTGGGCTCTCCGTGATTGGGTCTGTGGGTCCAAGCTGATACATCCACTCGAACGTGCCAGTTCCCCTAAGCCTTTGGATGCCTTCTTCCACTGTTTACAAGGAAGGTCTGCTACATCACCTTCATTTAGTGTAGGCCACTGCTTCATCTGTGCTTCCATGAACCAGACAAATAAATGATCAGACCTTTTCTAACATCTCAAAGTGAAACCGTGAATGGAGGATCTGTGCTTAGTGGGCCAACATCCGTAAAGTCAGACTGAGCCACCTGCGTGTCCCTTGTACCATTGCCTTGCACCCTTAAAAGCCACACCCACATGTAGTCTCCCGGTGAGAAAAAACATGCAGTTCTTTTCGAGTGGAGTGTACCTCTTCCTAAAGAGCTCTAGTGATGCTGTGGTTAAAGCATCCAGCTGCTAAGCCAAAGGTTGGTGGTTCAAACCCATCAGCTGCTCCACAGGAGGAAGATAACACAGTCTGATTTGGTAAAGACTGACAGCCTTGGAGACTCTGTGGGCAGTTCTGCCCTGTCCTAAAGGGGGGCTGCAGGGAATGGACTCCACAGCAGTGGCTTTAGGTTTGTACCTCCTCCTGGGTCATACTTTGTACTTCACCTTTTTGGGTATGGTGGCTTAAAAAGAGTTGTAGGTCTAAAAGCAGAAATGGTTGGTGGGGGTGGGTCATAAGAACATTCTTTAATGGCATCTGTCTGAGGCGATGCCCTAGGCAATGTCCAGGTTACATCTTAGACAAGATTCTGTAAGCACAGCTGGGTTGATCTCATCAGATGAGGGAAGAGGGCTAGTTCTGTCAGCAGGATTGATTCAGCAGAATTTAGGGCTCCGTGACAGCCTCCTGACTGTCTGCCGTGTGTCCTCCTCCCCAGTTTCAGGATCCTACTTCTTCCCAAAGTGCACCCTCACGTTGGCTTCAGACTTGAGTTGAGGCTGAAAATTCAGTTGCTGTTGCAATCTAGCCTCTCTGAGAGATTTTG
>NW_006923220.1:810-2074 GCF_000298275.1 Orycteropus afer afer | reverse complement strand
CAGGGCTCCCAGTGGGTCAGCGCCGACCCCAGTGACCCCGCGTGTGTCAGACAGGCCCGTGCTCCGCAGGGTTCCCAGCGGGTCAGCGCCGACCCCAGTGACCACGCGTGTGTAAGACACTACCGAGCTCTGCAGGGTTCGAGGTGGGTCAGCGCCGACCCCAGTGACCCTGCGTGTGTCAGACAGGACCGAGCTCCACAGGGTTCCAGGTGGGTCAGCGCTGACCCCAGTGACCCCGCGTGTGTCAGACAGGACCGTGCTCCCCAGGGCTCCCGGTGGGTCAGCACCGACCCCAGTGACCCCGCGTGTGTCAGACAGGCCCGTGCTTCCCAGGGCTCCCGGTGGGTCAGCGCCGACCCCAGTGATCATGCGTGTGTCAGAGAGGCCCGTGCTCCCCAGTGTTCCAGGTGGGTCAGCGCCGACCCCAGTGACCCCGCGTGTGTCAGACAGGACCGTGCTCCGCAGGGCTCCCAGTGAGTGGGTCAGCGCCGACCCCAGTGACCCCGCGTGTGTCAGACAGACCGTGCTCCGTAGGGCTCCCAGTGGGTCAGCGCTGACCCCAGTGACCCCGCATGTGTCAGACAGGACCGTGCTCCCCAGGGTTCCAGGTGTGTCTGCGCCGACCCCAGTGACCCCACGTGTGTCAGACAGGCCCGTGCTCTGCAGGGTTCCAGGTGGGTCAGCGCCGACCCCAGTGACCCTGCATGTGTCAGACAGGACTGTGCTCCCCAGGGCTCCCAGTGGCTGAATTTTTGGGAGGAGATCGCCAGGCCTTCCTTCGGAGGTGCCTCTGCGTGGCCTCGAGCTCTGTCCGTGCTTGTAGTGGCTGATCATCACCACCCGGACGTTACTGATACGCGCAAGGCACCTCCTCATGGCAATGTCCCATTTCACCTGTAGGATCCGAGGGGTCGGGCTGTGTCCTGCTTGTCCTATGCAGCTTTAGGGGGTTCCACCCACTGCCCTGCCTTCCTCTCCACTCCCTGGCTCCCCAGCGGACGAGAACCACTCACGGGCAGCTAGGTGGGTTCTCCTGACTCCTGAGGCACAGTGTGGTGCCTGGTGCTCCCGCTGAGCTCGGTGAGGCTCCTGCGTCTTAAAGACTGTGACATGGCCTTGTTTCTGCTTACTTGTGCTGGTAACGGGTAGGAAACTTTGAAATCTTCCCCAGTTGTTTAGGGTAAGTGGTGAATTGTGTATTTATTTGAATGGATTTGATAACTAGTGATGCTGTTTCCATATGATTTTCACTGATGTCTTTCGT
>NW_006923220.1:0-675 GCF_000298275.1 Orycteropus afer afer | reverse complement strand
CTCCTGCACGGATCCACCTCCGAGTGGTTGACAGTGGTAGTTGGGCACCATCTCCTTCTTCTGGTCTCATGGTCATATAGGCTGAGGACTGCATGGTCTACCAGTCCCTTGGACTAATTGTTTCCATGCATTTTTGTTTTCTTCATTCTTCTTTGCTCTGGGCGAGGAGAGACCCATCATTGCATCTAGATGGTTGCTTGCAAGCTTTTAAGATCCCAGTTGCTACTCACCAAAGTAGGATGTGGAACAATGCTTTTGTGTAGTATGTATGCCAGTTGAGCTTGATGTCCCCTGTCCCGAGCCCACAGGTCCAACTACTCATTCCCTCCAGGTAGCTGGCTATGGCCAAGAAGTCACCACAACCTTGTCTGTTGTCAGATCTACTATATACCTGAACATTCTTTTTTTTTTTTTTTAATTTTATTGTGGTTTGGGTGAAAGTTTACAGAGCAAATTCATCTTCCATACTGCAGTTCACATATACTTTGTCTCACGACATTGACTATAATCTCCCACAATGCAACAGCTCCCCTCCAACATCCCCCCATAGACATCTTTTCCCTGTGTCCTTCCCTCCATGCACTCCTGCCCCCTGAGCTCTCTCCCTGTGCATACACAGCCATTCTATTCTCCCATGATTGTTCTCTCCAAGGAATGTATCTACCTAATGTAAAT
>NW_006923219.1:56197-57108 GCF_000298275.1 Orycteropus afer afer | reverse complement strand
CTGCCTCAGAAAGCCAAGGAGGGGTCGCTGTGAGTTGGATCCGACTTGACAGCAGTGAGTGTGGTAGAGCATACGGGGGGCAAAGTTATGAAAATTCCTTAGCCATAATCAAATACCTTGAGAGAATGAATCACTGGCCATGGGGGCTCAGGACCATGGTCTCGGGGGACACTGAGGTCAATTGGCATAATATGGTGCACAAAGACAGTGTTCTACATCCTGTTTTGCTGAGTAGTAACTGGCGTCTTTAAAGCTTGTGAGTGAGTGATCATCTGAGGTACAACTATTTGTCCCTGTCTGGAGCAAAGAAGAGTGAAAAAATTAAAGATGCACAGAACCAATTGGTCCACAGGACTAAGGGACCACATAACCCCAGCCTCCATGATCCTGAGACCAGAAGAACTAGATGGTGCCCAGCAATCACTCTTGACTATTCTGAAAGGGATCCCAATAGGAGGTACCGAATAGAGTAGGAGAAAAATGTGGAACAAAACTCAAAATCATTAAAAAAAAAACCCCAAAAACTTAGTGGTCTAATAAAGACTTGTGGAACCCCCAAGACTCTAACCCTTAGGAACCTTTCAGGCTTAGAACTGAACTCAGTCCTGTGGCTCAACTTTCAGCCAAACAACAGGCCTATAATTTGAACAGTAATCCCAGGGAGGTATGCACTCATTAGAACAGTCTGTTCTAAAGGGCAGTACTGGTCCAGGGATAAAGCTGGAAGGCAAGAAGAGTCGGGAAAGAAGGATGAAGAGAAACGGTAAACAGAAGGAGGAAATGTAAGGCATGCTGTTAACCCTGTAGGAATTGGAATATATGTCACAAAACAAAATTGGTATGAATTGTTGAGTGGAAAACTAATTGGCTCTGTAAACTTTCACCAAAATCACAATAAAAAGTTAAAACAA
>NW_006923219.1:54960-55477 GCF_000298275.1 Orycteropus afer afer | reverse complement strand
CTGCCAGGAATTCAATGCAGATTCAGAAGAGAACATGGAACCAAGGGACTGTCATCGATGATGTAACGGGTGAAAGCAGAGAATACCAGAAAGATACTTCCTGTGTTTTATTGACTGTGCTAAGGCATTCAACTGTGTGGATCATAACTGATTATAGTAGATAACATTGTGAAGAATAGGAATTTCAGAATATTTAATTGTGCTCATGAGGAATCTGTGCATTAGTCAAGAAACTTTCATTCAAAAAGAACAAGAGGATACTGCACAGTTTAAAATCAGGAAAGGTATGCATTGGGGGTTGTATCCTTTCACCATACTTACTCATTCTGTATGCTAAGCAAATAATCCAAGAAGCTGGACTATGTGAAGAGGAGTGTGGCATCAGGATTGGAGGAAGACTTATTAACAACCTGATGATAGAACCTTGCTTGCTGAAAGTAAAGAGGACTTGAAGAACTTACTGATGAGAATCAAAGACAGTGCCTTCAGTTTAGATTACATCTCATCATAAAGAAAA
>NW_006923219.1:51027-51595 GCF_000298275.1 Orycteropus afer afer | reverse complement strand
TTTCTTTTAACCTCTTCCTGCCGTGGCTTTTCAGTGTACTCTGTGTGCTAAGTCTTCAGGGGTAAAGGATCAATCTTTCACATAAACTCAGTTAAGTAGAAAAAAATGATTATCCCACCCAGTCTTACCTTTGGTAACCAGGTGTTGTATGGGTACTTTCTTACCTACAGCATAGTGCTCGGGTCAGATCAGATGCTGACTGGAAACAGGGAGAGTCAGAGTGAGAGGAGACTTGAGAATAGCAACCTGAGACTTTATCTTCTTGGGGGCTTCATCGACTTGCTTGACTTCAGTTAGTGCCTTTGTGCCCACAGCTCTTCCTTGTACAGCTTCAGTCACAGCCATGTGCCTCCTCTGCGGCCTTCATGGCTGCCTGGCATCTCTAATGACCCACAAGACACCTCTGTCTGGTTGGATATTGTGTTACTTCATATACGTGTTCAGAACTCAATTCATGTCATTCCCACCTGAATTCATTGTATTTCGCAGCTTTCCTGTATCTTTAAAAGTGCTGTCATCTCATGCTTGTCTAGATCTGTAGTTGTCTTTGCCCTTCTCCCCTCCTATT
>NW_006923219.1:44435-50307 GCF_000298275.1 Orycteropus afer afer | reverse complement strand
TGAATTTGATTCAGGTTTTGCTATTTTCCCAAAAATACATAATAAATACACTGTATACTTCTTATTACATCCCATCATGAGCTGATAGTGTTTGTGTATGTCTTTGTTGGTAGTGGGGGGCAGTGGTGAATGTGACTGGTGGGGACAGTGCTTATCAGTGGTCACTCAGCATTCAGTGTGATGTAATTCAACAGAAGCAGTGATCACAGCTTGAGTGAATCCTGGTTCTCATTCTCTTTTGCATTTGACACCATTAAGCCTCTTCCCACCTTCTCTTGATTTAGTCATGTGACCTCGGGTTTTCATTTGTTTGTTCTTGTTTCTTAATAGTTACCTTTGTTTCCTTGAACTCTTACTCTTCTTACTGATTTGTATGAAGCCTCTGATTCTAGAGATAGTAATGACTATACTCCCTTAAGTAACTTACTCTGATGGTAACTTTCAGATCTACATTTTGAGCCTTAAATCTCACACAGACCCTTTTAAAGACATGTCCCGAATTGTAAACACTCATCTGCCCCCCGACAAACACTGGGGCTGCTGTAACCTGAACTTTCTTCTCCCATTTGCTCCAGCAGCAATCAAGCTGGTGCTGTCATCTGGTGGTCACCATGGGAAACCAGCTGACCCTACTGGCTCTTCCCCGGCTCATCTTTTTTCTTTGCCCGGGTTTGAGGAAACTTCCTCAGAGCCCAGTCCTTCCACCCTACTTCCATTTTCCTTTATCTTCATTCCTGATGATTTAGTTCATTCCACTTCAGGCAATCCTTTGTATGTGGGAAGCTTCTTAGGTAGTTCTTCCTTCTTCCTGTCTTATCATTTACCTCAGGAAAATAGTCCTTTCTTCCATCTACCTCTTTTCCCGTTCATTTGTGTTTGGGAGCCTTTCGGAATTCAGTCATGGTTCATAAACACCAGGTGAGGCTACTGAGGCAGCCAGCTGTGTGGAGTAAGAGAAAAGGTGCAAGTGTGCAAAGAGTCATTTCTAGAGTTTATAAAGAACCGAATCATGAACCTAAATCCTGTTGAAAGGACCTAGACCCCTTTGAGTCTTCTGAAAAGGCCCCATCTCCTTCCTCAGTCTCTTCTGGTCAAATTGCTTTCTTCAGGGAGCCGCCTTCGAGACAGAAGGGTCATTTTACATCATATGGAGCTTATTTGCCTTTTGTTTTACCATTGCCTGCAAAGGAAACGGCACATAGTAAGTTTTTGTGCACTAGGCACTGTGCTAAATTACTTTAAAAATATACTGTCCTGGTTTTTAAACCCTCTCAACAGTCTTGCAAAATAAGGTATGATTCTTGTTGTATAAAAAAAGAAACCGGCTGGGTTGGTGAAGAAACTTGTCTGAGGTCACATTGTCAATAACAGCTTGGGCCCTGGATTCCAGCCAGTGTCAGAGTTGACTCCAAGTGTGTGTCTTTCACTGGTGCATCCTGCCTCCTCTTACTGTTGTAATACGTCATTTCTTCATTATTTCATTAAACATACGGTTTTCTGTATTTCACTCTTAGATTAAATCAGCTTTTTCAGACCAGCCTAGGTGTATAGTCAGGACCTTTGCCATTACTCCTGTGGGAAGACACATGTTAACATCCATTTAGTAGATTAAAAATGAACTTTCAAAACCCAAACTCGAGATCACCTTATCTAAGGGTTGGTTCAGTCCCTGTTCGTTTTCCTCTCTTCTGACGTTTTAGTTCTTGTCTCAGCCTCCCCGTGTGTCAGTGGTACTGCTGTTTTGGTGTTTCTCAAAGCTAGAAGCCTTAGAGTCCTAATCATCTGAGCTGGCTTCTTTGTGAACTGTATAAATAGTCTGTCACTGAAGTGCATCATTTCTTCATTTAAATATGCATTCAGTTCTGTCCCCTAATATTCCATCTCCCCCATGATCCCACCAGGCTCTAGATACACTCCATTGCCCACCCTCCTGGCTCTTTCCCTTTCCTTCTTTCTCATCTTTCTTCTGCTCTGCTATTGTGTAGACTCAGCAAAGTCACTGTCTCTGAACTACAGTTCTTATCTCTGTAATGGGGTTACTGGATTTCCATGCAAAAATAAGGCATGGATTTTATTTTGGGCAAATTGTGTGGTCCTTTGGCATGTTAGTTCCCACATATGTGGGCATCATTTATATGGGCTCGTTCCTTGTAATCATCCACGATTCATCTTGAGAACAGGGGGCTTATTGTGAAGCCCAAAAGGATATGTATGTAAAAGAACTTTGAAAAGTATGAGACCAGCTGAAGATACAGGTAAATATGTACAAGCATAAGGTAGCAATCCATTATAGTCGTGTGATTCAGAATTTGATAGTGAAAAGTGATGATCTTTGAAGAAGTAAATCATAAATGTTCTATAATCCAACTTGAACATTCTGTTTTTCAGACAATGGTACATGGACTCAGCTCTGGCTGGTGTCAGATTATCATGAGCATGGATCTCTTTTTGATTACTTGAATAGATACACAGTTACTGTGGAAGGAATGATAAAACTTGCCCTGTCCACAGCAAGCGGTCTCGCCCATCTTCACATGGAGATTGTTGGTACCCAAGGTAATTGTTTAAGCAGTCCTATTACTTAAGCATTTAAGTTAGAGGGGTTCTGACTCACAGCAACCCCTCGTTGGGTTTCTGAGGTGTTATCTCTATGGAAGTACATTGCCCAGTTTGCCTTCTGAGGAGTGGCTGGTGAGATTGAACTGCCAGCCTTCTGGTTAGCTGTCAAATGCTTTAGGCACTAAGCCACCAGAGATCCCATTACTTAAGCATTAGAATCATGTATATATCTGTTGTGGTAGTTAAGTTCGTGTGTCAACTTAGCTAGGCCTGGTTGAGTAGCTGGACAGCTGGATGTAGTTATTCCCCATGGTAAGATTGGTAATTAACTCCATGGTGGAATGTATTGGAGCAGTTGAGTAGCTGCTTTTGGGATGTGGTCTGCTTCCTGTATATAAGAAGCAACTTTGGGACTAGTCTCTATCTTATGGCACGCTTGGACCCTGCATGTAGCCATGTTCAGCAACCTGCCTTGCTCTGTTGACCTTGGGACTTGAATTAATGTAGTTTGGTAACATTGAGATTGTGCCTTTTTACTTGTCAACCTTGGGCTTGTCAGCCTCAGCAACCAGCAGCTGTCTCAGTGAAGAAATGCCTCTAGCTCCAGTGGGCCAGGAGCAGGAGGCAGAGCTGATGCCCAAGCTTAAGGGTCTTTCACCCAGCCCCTAGAGCCTGGCGCTTTGAATTTGCACTTCTAGCCTCCTGAACTGTAAGAGAATAAACTCCTGTTTGTTCAGGCCATTCCATTTGTGGGTATATTCTGTCAGAGTGGCACTAGGTAACTAGAAAGGGCATGGGGAAAGCATCCTCCGACCTCCTCTCACTTCGTGAGGGGGAAAGAGGGGCTAAGCAACATCAACAGCCTGAGGCTGATTCCTGTATGGTGGAGGTCAGATTGTCACCACCCTCCAGCCTTTCTACTGATTCTGATACCGACAGTCCCTCCCACAGCACTCACTACTTCTCTACTGGGTTCAATAATTCATTGCAGTGGCCACATACAAGTCACAAACGATACTCAGGATTATGGAGTTTATTAGGGAAGTAACAGGTTGCAATTCAGGTTCAGAAATGTGCTCAGAATATAATTCTTCAATCAGGACAGCCTCCTCTTGGCCATGCCCCAGGCACACCTCTCTTTGACCCTCGGTTTCTCGGCCTGACTTCTGTCCTCCTCAGGCAAGTGTTACCAAAGTTCTTCTAGCTCTGTTGATAGGGGCACCTAGGCGCACCCCACTCCACCAGCAAGCCTCTTGCCTAAAGGTACTCAGCCTTCTTGCAAGCTGCCTCTGTCTCGTGCCAGTCTCTAGGTTCTGCTGCTGTCTCTCTCAGTGAAGGGATCTCTGGTCCAAGGACGCACTTCGCTCCTCGCTCTTCTTTTGTCTTGGTGGTAGTGAGATTCCCTCTTTGATCCTCTGGAATGTCTCATTTGAAGCCTAGCTGATGGCAAAGGTAACCCATCCCCGTGTTACGGTTCCATACACCTTAAACTTCCGTGGTCCCAGCCCCACGAGAGTGCTGTGTATCTTATGTATTAACAAGCTGTCTAGTCCCCTTGGTGGGTAACAAGCAGCTCACATTTGCATAGTTCCTCCTTGGAATGTATGTGTTCCATTGTATGGAGAGTACTACATTTGGATATTAGGTGATTTCCCTGTTGTTTTGTTTTTTAAAGCTGTTAATACTGTATGAACATTTGGGTATAAGTTTTTATGTGAGCATAAGTTTTTCATTCTCTTAGGTATATACCTAGGAGTAGAATTGCTGGATCACATGATGACTCTGTGTTTAATCATTTGAGAAACTGCCAGGCTATTTTCTGCAAGTGATTATACCATTTTACATTTCTATCTTTGTATGAAGATTTTAATTTTTCTACATTATTGATTGTTTTTTGATAGTACTTTTCCTAATAGGAAGGAGCTCTCATTTGTCTGTACATAGATTTGCTGGTGGTGTAGTGGTTAAGGCATTTGGCTGCTAACCTCTGTGGAAGGAAGATGAGGCAGTCTACTTCTGTAAAGATTCACAGCCTTGGGAACCCTGTGGGTCGCTGTGAGTCAGGACTGACTGGATGGCAGTGTGTTTGGTTTGGTTTTCCGAATGGTGAGTATTAAAGGCGGTACATTTAATACTGGAAACGTTCCAGTTGGATAGAAAAGGGCAGTGATACAGGTACTCGGGCTTCTGGGCTGGAAGTTTGAGACTTTGACGAGGGTTCCCAAGTCTTTAACTCCTTAGACTGAAGATTTTTGAGCAAATTCTTTTATAGAACTTATTATCTCCCTTTTCTTGAAGGAAAGGTAGGATCAGTGATTTTAGTTGAAGTGTTTCACTTGAGGTTGAGTTTGGTGATTGCCTAGGTGTTGCAGGTGATGTGGGATGGAATGCTCTGATACTGGGATGAGAAGAGAAGCTTTGGAACTTGAAGGTGAGCATTGTGCTTGGTATATTACCTTTAACCAATCATATGTAATTTTTGTTTCTTTAGGAAAACCAGCCATTGCTCATAGAGATTTGAAATCAAAGAATATCTTGGTGAAGAAGAATGGAACTTGCTGCATTGCAGACTTGGGTCTGGCAGTAAGACATGATTCAGCCACTGATACAATTGACATTGCTCCGAACCACAGGGTGGGAACAAAAAGGTAGACTAGTTAATAAATAGTTCCTCATACCTTCTGAATAAATGTCTTTTCTTCTTCTCATTTGTCTGTACATAGATTTGCTGAGATTCAAATGTGTCCCTGATTAGATTGCCCACAGGTGGAAGATATGCTGGTCTTGCCTACTCTGAAGCCACAGTTACCTGGCTTAAAGATGCTGGCTGATGAAAAGTGTCCCTTCCAGAAAATATTATTGTTGGTTACAGTCATTGTAATAGCAATAGTACTTGATGTGTATAGGGTACCTACTGTACCAAGCATTTTAATAGGGCTTTTTTTTATGCATGTGATCTCATTGAATGCCCTAGTCAGATGCTGTGTTGTAGCTAGCCCAGCTGTGTCCACTTCTTGGAAACATGCATGTTTTCTTTCCTAGAGTCTTTTGCATGTGCTGTGCCATCAGCATAGTTCTCTATGTTGCCCTAACTTGTACTCACCTTCCTTTCATTACAATGCCTGGTCCATGGTAGGTCCTCAGTAAATAGCAGTCAATTCCATGAATCCTTAAAAGAGCCTGACTAGGTAGGTTTCATTACCACTAATTCACAGATGATAAAACTGCCTTGTGGGAAGTTAAATAATGTGTCCAGTATCACATGGATGGAAAATTGATGAGCTTAGATTTGAACCTGGGCCTTTCCGACTTA
>NW_006923219.1:42635-43760 GCF_000298275.1 Orycteropus afer afer | reverse complement strand
TTTTTTTTTAACACTTCTTGGTACTTTAGCACTTTTTTATAAAAAGCAAGAATCATGCTTTACAAACAGTAGAACCATGCTCAAAGGGAGAAAGGTCTTAAAAATGGTTATGTGTGATTTTTTTGATTATCAGAGGAAAAAGAAAATTATGAAACAGTGCAAAAATAATATGGCCACCATTCCATGAAATAAAATGTTGACTTCTCTTTTAGGTACATGGCCCCTGAAGTTCTAGATGATTCCATAAATATGAAACACTTTGAGTCCTTCAAGCGTGCTGACATCTATGCAATGGGCTTAGTGTTCTGGGAAATGGCCCGACGATGCTCCATTGGTGGTAAATCGCTCCTCTCCCAACAGTTGGTCTCGTAAAGAAGTTGCACGAGCATTGCCTTCTGTCTTACTGAGTGAAGGCACACAGGCAGCAGTCTGGGATGGGTTCCTGTGGATGGTCACCATGAGGGCCTGAAGAAGCAGAGATAACCCCTCTCGTGGGAAAGAGCCATGGTGTGCAAACTCACAGCTTTGTCCTGGGATCATCTTTTCCTGCTTCTACGTCAATCTTGGGAAACATCTGATCCCAGCCGCTTTTATTTTGGATTATAGTTATTGAGAATGAATGACTGTTTGATAGGCTACCTAGGAAAATGTTTCTAGCATGTATCTGGGTCAAACTGATATTTTCCGCTTGAGACTGGGGCTCTTTGCTCCAACTTGATATTCTTATCTCAGGGACCCATGTTTAACTACTTGGGAGGATTCTATCCTTTTCTGTGTTTTGGAATAGTTTGAGTAGGAATGGTGTCAGTTCTTCTCTGAATGTTTGGTAGAAATCTCTGGTGTAATCATCTGGGCCAGGACTTTTTTTTTGTTGGTAATTTTTTGATGACCTGTTCAATTTCTTCTTTTGTTATGGATCTGTTCAACTGTCCCACATCAGTGTTAGTTTAGGTAAGTGGTGTGTTTCTAGAAATCTGTCCATTTCGTCCAAATTTTCAAATTTGTTGGAGTATAGTACTTCATAGTATCCTGATACTATCCTTTTTATTTTAGTTGGTTCTGCTGTGATGTCACCCATTTCATTTCTTATTCATGTTATTTGTATTCTCTCCCTCTTTTCCTTTG
>NW_006923219.1:8965-10532 GCF_000298275.1 Orycteropus afer afer | reverse complement strand
TAGGGAAGTTCCAAAAATGCAAGCTGGATTCAGAAGAGGACGTGGAATGAGGGATATTATTGCTGACGTCAGATGGATCTTGGCTGAAAGCAAAGAATACCAGAAAGATATTTACTTTTGTTTTATTGACTATGCAAAATAATTTGATTGTGTGAATCATAACAAATGATGGATAACATTGAGAAGAATGGGAATTCCAGAACACTTAATTATATTCATGAGGAACCTGTACATAGACCTGTCATTCAAACAGAACAAGGGAACACTGCATGGTTTAAAATCAAGAAAGGAGTGCATCAGGGTTGTATCCTTTCACCATACTTACCCAATCTGTACTCTAAGCAAATAATCCGAGAAGCTAGACTCTATGAAGAAGAACATGGCATCAGGATTGGAGGAAGACTCATTAACAACCTGCGATATGCTGACAACACAACTCTGCTTGCTGAAAGTGAGGATGACTTGAAGCATTTATTGATGACGATTGAAGACCACAGTCTGCAGTGTGGATTATATCTCAATATAAAGAAAACAAAAATCCTCACCAAAAAAACAAACTCACTGTCATCAAGGTGATTTAGACTTGTAGTGACCCCTCCTTGGGTTTCTCAGGCAGTATCTCTACAAAAGTAGATTACCCAGTCTTCCTTCTGAGGAGTGAGTGGTGGGTTTGAACCACCAGCCTTCTGGTTAGCAGTCAAATGCCATGACTGGACCAATAAGCAGCATCATGATAAATGGAGAAAAGATTGAAGTCGTCAAAGACTTCATGTTACTTGGTTCTACAATTGATGCCAATGGAAGCAGCAGTCAAGATATCAAAGACGTATAGCACTGGGCAAATTGGCTGCAAAGGACCACTTTCAAGTGTTGAAAAGCAAAGACATTTCCTTAAGGACTAAGGTGTGCCTGACACAAGCCTTGGTATTTTCAGTTGCCTCATATGCACGTGAGAGCTGGACAATGAATAAGGAAGACCAAAGAAGAATTGATGCTTTTGAGTTGTGGTGTTGGCGAAGAATGCCGAAAGTACCATGGACTGTTAAAAGCTCTAACAAATCTGTCCTGGAAGAAGTGCAGCTGGAATGCTCCTTGGAAGCGAGAATGGCCAGACTTTGTCTCACCTACTTTGGTCATGTTATCCAGAAGGGACCATTCCCTGGAGAAGGATGTCATGCTTGGTAAGGTGGGGGGTCAACGAAAGAGGGGAAAAGTCCTCAACAAGATGGACTGACACAGTGGCTACAATGATGGGTCAGGTATAGCAAGGATTGTGGAGCTGGCATAGGACTGGTCAGGGTTTTGTTCTGTTGCTATGAGTTGGAGACGACTCGATGGCACCTAACAACAACAACAAAATGCATGCAAAAATATACTGGCCTATGTTTCTGAAGCCAGCTATTCTCACTTAACATATGGGATGACTCTATGTCCATGTCAGTAACACAGATTTATTAACTTTTACTTTTAGCCATACATACACCGGCTGCGTAGTATTCCAGTGTATGTATGGAGTGGAGCTTACTTAACTAGCCCTCCATCCAAGTCTGGGGGTGGTGCAAATAGT
>NW_006923219.1:7969-8525 GCF_000298275.1 Orycteropus afer afer | reverse complement strand
GGTAGCAACCCCTCCCCTCACATCAAGACAGTTAGAGACCACAGATTGCCAGTGTCCCCTGGGGGGCAAAATCACCCCTGACTGAGAAGCATTGCTGAGAAGGGTAAATTTCCTCTAAGGTCAAAGGACACACACATTTGAAGATTTTTGTTATCTACTGACCCATTGCTTTCTGGAAGCTGAGAGAGTGGGTCAGTTTATGCCCTTCTATTAACGTGAGCATCGCCCTTAGATGGTCACCAACCTCGCAGGAGGAAATATTCTCTCACTGCTTGCATTTCCCTTTTCTCTTTTCTTACTAGTGAGATTTAAAAAAAGTTGCTAGGTTGTGTTGATTGGTGTTGATTGATTGATATTGTTTCTGTGGCAGAATACCTTTCCTCACAATTCACTACTTTTCCATTTGGAGTATGGTTTTTTTCTTTAATTTTTTCATGTCAGCTTTTAATATCATATGCAAAGCTTATGGATCTTTCTTAGCTTGCTGTCTGTCCCTGGTGCTGATGGTCGCAGTGGTATTTATTTTAAAATCCTTCCAGGGAACAATCTGCTGCTG
>NW_006923219.1:5524-6884 GCF_000298275.1 Orycteropus afer afer | reverse complement strand
TCCACTGGAGGCCCAGGGTGCAGGGAAGTGTGCTGTTCAGCTCCTGCCCACTGTGAGCATGTTCATGCCCCTGTGTGATGGTGCCCCAGAAAGATCAGGTGGAGTCCTGACTCCTGTCCCTCTGCCTGTGGCCCTAGTTGGAATTAGGGTTTCGAAGATTTTATCAGTTGAGTGGAGCCTCTGGATGGTGGAAGGGGTTGATGCGGTGGGCTGCTACAGAAAGGTTGGAAGTTGCAGGTCCACCCAGAAAGGGCTGGTGATCTACTTCCAGAAAAATCGGCGGTTGGAAAACTTACGGAGCAGTGTTGAAATCAGCAATTTGTTTGATTGCTGGCAGCGGAGGCCTGATAAACAGTGGTGGAAACAGAACAGAGGTGCATTTTTCTCTTAGGAAGGGCAGTGGTGCCGCAGGGCTTCCCAGTTTCATCACAGTCTCGCTCCTTCCGTCTTTCCGCACCGCCAGCCTCCGGGAGCGGCTTCCATCCTCCAGTTCACGAGAGGTCCAAGATGGCTGCCTGCACTCCCCCCATGTCTGTGTGCCAGGTGGGGAAAGGAAGGAAGCGGGGAGGAGAAAGCACTCAGGCCCGCAATTTAGCAGAACTCTCTTCTAATGATTTCTGTTGATAGCTGACTGATCATCCCTATCTGCACGGGAGACTGGGATATGGGATTTTGTGGCTGGGCACATCGCCACACCCCACACTCTGGAGAGGAAGGAATAGAGAACGGGGAGTCTTGTGCTCAAGGGGGACTATGAACAAAGGAGGAAAGGACCCCTTCTCCTCCAGTCTCAGTGTGGGGTGCGCTGGCAATGCTGTTGGCTGTCAGGTGCCGTCAAGTCGGTCCTGACTCGTAAGAACCCCACGTACCAGAGAACGAAACACGGCCATGCCGTGGGCCAACCTCACGAGTGTTGCTGGGCTTGAAGCCATTGCTGCAGTCACTGTGTCTATCTGTCCCATGGAGGGGCTTCCTCTTTTTCTCTGACCCTTTCTTTTCCAAGAAGGACCCCCTTCTCCAGGGACTGGTCCTTCCTGATATTGTCCAAAGTCCGTGAGATGAAGTCTCACCATCCTTGCTTCTAAGGAATGTTCTGGCTATACTTCTTCCAAGACAGCTTTGTTCAATGTGGCAGTCCACGGTCTATTCAGTGTTCCTCATCAACAGCACAATTCAAAGGCAGCAGTTCTTCTTTGGTCTTCCTTAGTCACAGTCCAACTTCACATGCATATGAGGCAATTAAAACTACCATGGCCTGGGTCAGGTGCACCTGAGTCCTCAGAGTGACATCTTTGCTTTGTTGTTGTTGTTATGTGCCATCGAGTTGGCCCCGACTCATAGCGACCCCTCCTTGGGTTTC
>NW_006923219.1:4204-5114 GCF_000298275.1 Orycteropus afer afer | reverse complement strand
GGTTCAAACCCACCAGCCACTCCTCGGAAGGAAGGTTGGGCAATCTATTTCCGTAGAGATACCGCCTCAGAAACCCAAGGAGGGGTCAGAAAGTTTGGGAAACTCGGGTTTGGATCAAGGCAAGCCGCAAGACAGCAGCACAGCCGGAAATCAGCCCATTTTGCCGGGTGATCGTCTTTTTCCCACAGGGGACCATTCCCAGCTTACTTGACTATGGAATTCACTTCTTACAGAGACTCCCATGGGATAGTGTCATGCCGAGTAACCCTCTGGAAAATGATGGAACGGCCAGAGGCTGCTGCACTGCCCTGCAAGGCTCCGATTCTCCAAGTGCACGGACGGACCGTGTGCATCAGAACCGCCCCAGTGGCTGAACTGTAAAGCACTTTGCCCATCGGACACAAGAGGGCGTGGCTTCCATGTCGACTGAATGGGCCTGGGCCCAAGGCCTGGAAATCTGCAGTATTTGCCAAACTCTCGGGTAATTTTGTGTTCTCACTGCTGTTTGAGAACCACTGGGTGGCAGAGCTGGGCCTCCACTGCACAAATCCTGTGCCTGGACCATCGTGTACCTGCAGGGGCTTCCTCCTCGCCTCTCAAAACTGGTTCCTCTCACCAGCGTTGGACGCCCGGTTCATTTCCTCGGCTCAGTTCCTAGCTGCTCGCGTTTATCTTCATTGCCATGCTCTTTATTGACCGAGGCCCACCTCTGCAATTCGTCGAGCTTGGATGACATTTCAGTCTCGTCCTCCAAAGTAGCTCCCATCCCTTCCAGGCTCACAGCATCCAGAAATCTGATTAGCCGAGCCTCGATTCCATCCTTCAAGTCATTAATGACAGTATTAAACGGCTCTGGTTTGGCATGGAGGCCTTCAGGGCTCTCAGTCCAAGCACCGCTCCCAATGTGCCG
>NW_006923219.1:2324-3499 GCF_000298275.1 Orycteropus afer afer | reverse complement strand
TCCTTTAATGCTCACGATAATCCTATGGGGTGCGTGCTATTGCCTGTCGTCTCCTTTTTCTAGATGGAACATCTGAGGCACAGAGAGAAGACCTGCAGAAGGTCCCAGAGCTGGTAGGTTAGGAAGTGGAAGAGCAAGAATTCCAGGGCAGGCTGTGTGGTTCCAGTGGCCGCGCTCCGGACCATTGTCCTCTGTTGTTGCAGCAGTGGCTGCATGAACTCTTGGTGGGAAATGCCTACACAAACCTCTGAGCCCAGGACTTACTGAAGACTTGACTACTGGGCATGGCAGTAGTTGGTTTTCATTGTTTGTCTTGTTTAGTGTTCTCAAACGCAGGTCAGGTCAATGGTGTTTGCTCCCATTGTGAAGACGGGAAAATGTAGGCCCCAAGGTCAACGCCCCAGAGTCAAGCCCAGGCCTGGCTGACTCTTTCCCCCATGGAGGGGTGGTCTGGAGGAGACGTGCTGAGTAGGCTTTGTTTCCGAGGTCCCCTTGGAGAAGTGGAGACTGTCCATGGGTAGAAGGGAGCATTAGCAATTAGACGTTCAGTCCACCCCACTCCACCCAGAATCTTTTTCTGTGGCTTCACCCTTAACCCTGCAGCAAAGCCCTGGCAAGCGTGATCCCCACAAAACCCACCTTTCTCCAGAGTTTCCCATTCTCTGTTGGGCTCAGCGTAGGCTCGGGAGAAGGAGGGCCGCCCTGGAATTGTTTCTGTCATTCAACGAATTCACTCACTGGCTCTGGGCCGAGCCTGGCCTTAGTCCAGGGCCATGAAGCTGAGCAGGGCACAGCCTCTGCCGTCAGAAGGTGAAAGTGGAGCAGACGTGAGCCACAGACCTGGCGCTTGCTGAGACCTGGCAGAGTAGGTGCCAGAGTGGGGGCCCCAGGCCGGGCCGGGAGCCGTCATTCTGCCCAGGGGCGCTGGAGAGAGCCAGCAGGGCTTCAGGGAGGAGGAGGGGTGAGAGTCGGGCCTGTGGGGGCTGGAATGGGAGGGCTGCAGGGGGCACTTTGCTCCGTTTCCGCTACAGATGCCTGCCCCAGCAATGGCGCCTGTTTTCGTCTCAATCCTTCACACTCGGCCCTGAGGCCACTCAGCAGCCGTGTCCTGGGCTGGTGCACCTTCATTAGTCAATTGAGCCCTGGCAGCGAAGGGCCAGGGCCCCAGGATAAGA
>NW_006923219.1:0-899 GCF_000298275.1 Orycteropus afer afer | reverse complement strand
TTATTAGGCCAATTGACTGGGACGTCCCATGAACTCATGACCCTAAATTTCCAAACCAAGGAACCAAATCTCACGAAGTGTTTGTTGTACATGAGCAGCTCCCCGCAGCCGCTCTGTTGTTGTTGTGACTGTACTACCACACAACTTTGCCAAACGAGCCTTTTAGAGGGACAGTTATTGACAGCAATCACAGCAGCCAGCTGTGTGGCCACCGGTTTCTTTCTTTTTATGAAGATGAGATTCTGCTCACTGCAGCTTCTCCTACCGCGTCTGGCCTTCCTGCTACAGAGACGGAGGCGCAATCTCTGGGCGGATTCGTTTCCTGCGGCTGCCGTGGGGGCACAACGGTTAGGTGCCTGTCCGTTAACCAGCAGATTGGAGGTCTGAGCCCGCCCAGAGGTTCTGCAGGAGAAAAGACACAGTGCCCGTTCCCGTTAAGGTTATAGCCTCGGAGACCCTATGGGGGAGGTTCTAGGCTGTCATATGGGGTCGCTGTGAGTTGGAATTGGCAGCACCTTGCAACAGGGCTGCTGTCACAAATGACCACAGACTGGGTGGCTTGAGACGACAGTCCTGTCACAGTGCTGAGCAGAAGGCCACTACGCAGCCTCTTTCGAGAGGCTTTGGGGGAGGAGCCTTCCCCCCTGTCCCCAGCTTCTGTGGTTTCCAGAAATCCCCAGCCTTCTGTGGCTGGTAGATGTGTTAGTTACTCCAGTCTCTGCTCCAGGGTCCCTGGCCGTCTCCTGTGTGTCTCTTCTCTTACGAGGACACCTATCATACTAAGTCCCGTCCTAATCTAGCCTGACGTCACCTTAACCCGATCACCTCTGCAGAGACCCTGTTCACAACTGAGTGCCTATTCACAGGGGCTGGGACTTCAACATCTCTTTTTCAGGGAC
>NW_006923218.1:54608-57398 GCF_000298275.1 Orycteropus afer afer | reverse complement strand
GGCCCCACCAGCCCAGACTGCGATCCACCTCAGGAGTTCCTCTGTGGGTGCACCCACATGTGGCACCAAAGATCCACTAGGTTTCAGTGGCAGCAGAATTGGGAGAGTGCCTGCTAATAATCTGTGCTCTCAATATTACTGACAAAGTCAAGTGCAGGCCTCTCAGTGCCACAAAGCTGACCCAAGCCTACTCAGTGACCTGCTGAGGGCGCTCTTCCCCAGGCCCACCCTCCTGAAGCACCAATGGACTCTCTGCTCAGGTTTCAGTGGCACTGGACACACCTGTCTACATGTAGCTGACCCAAGTTACCGATAAAATCAGGTGCTGAAAGTAGATCCTTGGAGTGATCACTGGTATGCTGGTGTGGTGTGTAGTGTGTCTTCTGCCTTAACCCAGGGAGGTCTTGGATGGTTATTCTCACCTGCCGGTAGGCCCCCCGGAAAAGTCTCTGATGGCCTTTCTCGGCTGCATGTTGGCACTCCACAAGAGAGATCTTATTTTTTTCCCCCTGTACCTTTCTCCTCTCTAATTCTACTCCTCTGAGTTGGTGCACTCTGACTCAGTGAGCTGTTCAGAGCACAGAAGTCCCTAATTAAAACTGCTGTATCTAGTTTTTCAAGCACTAAGATGTTAGGCGGAAGTAGCATGGTAATTACTGACGAGACGCCATTTTGAATACCTTTATTTTTCTTTTAAATGACCTTTTGTTTCTTCATGGTGATGTTCTTGATGTCATCCCACAATTCCTCTGGTTTTCAGTCATTAGTGTTCAATGCATCAAATCTTTTCTTTAGATGGTCTCTAAATTCAGGAGAGATATAATCAAGGTTATATTTTGGCTCTTGTGGACTTCTTTTAATTGTCTTCAGCTACAACTTGAATTTGCAAATGAGCAGTTGATGGTCTGTTCCACAATCAGCTCCTGGCCTTGTTTTGGCTGACAGTATTGAGCTTCTCCATTGCCTCTTGCCACAGATACAGTCAATCTGATTCCTGTGTACTCCATCTAGTAAATTCCATGTGTATAATGCTGTTTATGTTGTTGAAAAAAGTATTTGCAATTGTCTTGCCAAATTGTATCTTGTGATCTCCAGCATTATTTCTATCATCAAGGCCATATTTTCCAACAACTGGTTATTTCTTCTTTGTTACCAATTTTTGCATTCCAATAGAAGTGATAATCAATACATATTGATTGCATGTTTGGTCAATTTCAGACTGCAGAAGTTGGTAAAAATCTTCAATTTCCTCATCTTTGGCTTTAGTGGTTGGTATGTAAATTTGACTAATATTAATATTAACTGGTCTTCTTTGTAGGTGTATGGATATTTTCCTATCACTGACAGCATTGTACTTCAGAATAGATCTTGAAACATTCTCCGTGATGATGAATGCTATACCATTCTTCTTCAATTTGTCATTCCTGGCATAGTAGATCATACGGTTATCTGATTCAAAATGGCCAAAGCCAGTCCCTTTCAGCTCACTAATGTCTAGGATATTGATCTTTATGCATTACAATTCATTTTTGACAACTTCCAATTTTCCGAGATTCTCTCTCCATAGGTAGCACAAACGGTTTGCATTTAACTGTTAACCCAAAGGCGGTTGGTTCAAATCCACGCAGTGGCACTGCAGAAGGAAGGCCTGGTGATCTGCTTCCATAAAAATTACAGGCAAAAAAAACCATACGGGGCAGCTCTACTCTGTAACACCTGGGGTTGCCATGAGTATACCTTGATTCTACCTTCATAGGTTTGGACTCTTTTTATTTTTTTTTATTTTCTTCTCTGCTGTCTAAAGCAGAGCCACCAAGGACTATGAGCTGGTGCAGTTGCATGAGGGGAGGAGCCTGGGCCTGAGGACCCCCACTCAGCACATGTCAGATGGGCTTGTATTTGACACTATAAAAAAAAAAAATTCTGATAAATATTTATTTTAATGAGAAGATATAAGTAAAACTTAATCTACAGAAAGCAGATCCCTTCCAGAAAAATTAAAAGAAGTGTAATGAAGATGAGGGAACAGGTCTCCCACGCCCAAGGCACCACCAGCCAGAGTCTCAAGAAAGAAACTTCCGACTCATTCTGATGGAAAAAATGCAAAGACGGGCTCGATGATGCCCCAAAGTCAGCAAGCAGGTGATGATGTGCTTCCCTGGGGGACGAGCTTTTGGCTGGGGGCCAGGCCCAGACGCTCTGGTACTACAGCTCTGCTCTCTCTCTGATGGCGTTCACTGAGGACATCGGTTGCAAAGCTGCTGTCCTGGTCACCACCTGTTTTCCAAGCTATGCCCAGGATAGAACTGTGGCTGCAGATACAGTTCCTTCTCCCAGTGCTGGTGAGAATGGTCTGTGGGGGTGGGCGTGCAGGCCATCCTAGCTATTGTCCCTATTCTGAGAACCCAGTGCTTCCCAGAGCCTGGGGAAGGAAGGTCCCAGGTTTGCCAGCTAGGAGATTGAGATTTGGTGGTGGTGGCTGAGATGGGGCTCTGTCCCAGGTCCCCATAAACACAAACATGCAAGCACCTGTTTGGGGGCAGAGAAGGGCAGCAGCTGGTCACGCGTAATATTGGCTCTGTTCTGGGCACCATCCTACAGTGTTGCCTGTGGTCACTGAGCTGCCCCTATAAGTCCTGGGTGGTGGGGGCAGCCCTTCCACACCGTCCACAGAAGGACAGATGGAGGCTGCCAGACCTCGGAGTCCAGTCTGAGTCCCTGCCATAACTGGCGTCCCACTGTGGGCACTCCGCAGCCCGGGAAGGATGGTGAGTCATCTGGGCAACATTT
>NW_006923218.1:44180-53033 GCF_000298275.1 Orycteropus afer afer | reverse complement strand
TGGGGTTTTCAAGGGCCCATTTTTTGAGAGTAGGACATCCAGCCCTTCTTCTGAGGTGCCTCTGGGTGAAGTAGAACCTACAACCTTTCAAGTAGCAGCCATGAAGTGTGTAAAACATTTTCATCCCCCAGGGACTCCACAAGAGCTAAATCTATGTCTATTTACTACACAAGGAATTAAAACTGAGGATATAGAAAACATTTTCTTATTTATTTATTTTAAAAATCCCAATAAACCCATTACATATAAACATAACCTATTTAACATGAAAAGTAAATATGTTTTTTTAAAAAACATGTTTAAATTTTTTTGCAAGTTTCTTTGGTGTCTGGTTGAACAGAAGACAGATGGACCCTCGTATCTGCTTCACATTCAAACTGCTACAATATGTTATTTTGGTTGAAGCGTATAAAGAAAAGTTAGCCTTGCACGGAGATGTAGTTGCAAAATGAGAGAGGATTTGAATAGGCTTTCCAGATCATCATGGGTATTTTTTTCTTGATGCTGACCCAAAACTTAACAAGTGGTGGTGTTTGGAAGGTTAGTTGCAATTGGAATCTGAAACTACATCAATGATGTTTTCACACTGTGTTACATTTGTTGTTGTTATTTGCCATTGAGTCGGCCCCGACTCATAGCGACCCCTCCTTGGGTTTCCGAGGCAGTAGCACTACGGAAGTAGGAGTGCCCAACCTTCCTTCTGAGGAGTGGCTGGTGGGTTTGAACCGCCAGCCTTCAGGTTAGCAGTCAAGTGCCTGAGCCACTATGCTACCAGTTACATTAGGGGAGGAAAAAAAAGTAAGCTTTGAATAGAGTGTTTGTCCATGCATGGTTCACTGACTGCTCTGACAGGAATATATACCACAAATGGGATGGCTTGAACAAACAGAAATTTATTCTCTTACAGTTTGGAGGCTTTAAGTGCCAGGCTCTAGGGGCTGGGTGAAAGCCCCTTGACCTTGGGATTCAGCTCTGCCTCCTGCTCCAGGCCCCCTGAAGCTAGAGGCTTTTCTTCACTCCCACAGTTGCTGGCTGCTGAGGCTGACAAGCCCAAGGTTGACAAGTAAACAGGCACAATCCCGATGTTACCAAACCACACAGCAGGCCATTCATTCAACTTCACTGGAAATCCCAAGATCAGCAGAGCATGGCAGGCTGCTGAACAGACACAGCTCCATGCAGGGTCCAAGCGTGCCATAAGCTAGAGACCATTCCCAAAGCTGCTGCTTATATACAGGAAGCAGACCACATACCGAAAGCAGCTACTCAGCTGCTCCAATAGATTCCACCATGGAGTTAATTACCAATATTACCGTGGGGAATAATTACATGCAGCTGCCCCGCCACTCAACCAGGCCCAGCCAAGGTGACACATAAACTTAACCACACACTGGTCAATTGGGAACTATCGGCTCACTGAGTTAGTGGAACTTCTGAATGTTGACCTAGGACATTGCTGGTAATGATATAAAGTCATCTTCTTTCTTCAGCACTGATCTTATCAGAAAAGAAATACTTCTGACCCACCCAGTGATACCTTCAAAGACAGGCCCAGAAATCCTCCATCACCATGACAGCCAAAGAGAACCCATGGAGCAGTTCTGCTCTATAACACATAGGGTCACCATGAGTCAAGAGCAACTAGGCAGTAATGAGTCTGGTTAGAATGTGGGAAGATGAGGTCTAGGCTGGAAGGCACTCAAAATACATGGCCACCCAACAATGATGTGGACCAATGAGCACACCAGAGATCATGGCGGTAGAATAGGACCTTTTCATAGTGGCTGGGGTCACCATGAACTGTGGACTGACAACAGCACTTGTCTTAGGGGCTACTGTGGGACCAGGAATAATTTGTATAAAGCTCAGAAGAGGTGAACGCTGGCCTTGTTCCAGTGTGCCTACCAGGAAACATCACCTTGATAAGGTGTGTTGTAATGTGGTCTCCATTAGGTTGGACAGATGTCTGTGCCTCATCCCAGTGCTGATGGCCACCACCCACTCAGCTGAGACCAGCCTGACTAACAGGCTTGGCTGGTGTTTCCCCACAGGATTTCATTGGATGCATCCTCTTCTATCAACTCAGGCACATTTGGTCTAGAGCCAGATAAGCAACTTAGCTGAAGCAGCACGTGTTTCTACCTCACTTCATGTCCGACGACACGACCTGAACTTAATTAAGCTGGTTCCGGGACATGTCTCCATTTGTGTTTCATAGTGGAGAGTAGAGTGAATGAAAAACCAATCAGTATAAATATGTAAAACAGACACACTAGGAATCTTCAGGCCAGTGCTGGAAATTAACAACCACCACACAGGCCTTCTTACCTTGGGGTATGCTGCTGAAATATCAGGCTGGAATTGGGTGATAATTAAAGTCGGGCCTTAATGAAATCGATCGCATTTGATGACCTGGCCCAGTCTCTGAGTGAGAGGGTACCGTGCTCATGACAATGGCTCATGTTAATTTTGTAGTTCAAAGGTATGGAGTAGTTCAAGGCTGGTATTGATGACTTCTCAGATGCCTGTGTGCACGTTAATTTCCACTGGCCATTTTAGCAAGGTGGGATGAACGCAGAACCATGGGTGGACTCAAATGCATCATTCATCATCTCTGAACCTTGGAGAAAAAAGGCTTTAGAGATTTTAATAAGGAGGAGAGGCTTTCTCGGCAGCCCTAGGTTTCTTAGGATGCTAGAGGTCTTTCCAGAACCAGCTGTCCATCATGCTCCTGGTAAAATGAGAGGGGCAAGGAGCCCCCTCATGCTAAGGGCATGGGGTACCTCTGGGTCATTCACGACATTCTTCAGAGTGATCTACCTCTTATTACTGTTGCAGATTGAAATATGCCCCAAATACGTGTTGGAAGTCCCGTACCTGTGGTGGTAATCCCATTTGGGAATGGGGTGTATTTCCTATGTTAATTAGGAAGAATATTAGTGAAAGGTGTGTCTTGAGTCAATCTCTTCTTTTTCCATCTTCATATTTTTTTAATTTTAACTAATTTATTTTTGTGATTTGGATGAAAGTTTACAGAGCTAATTGGTTTTCCATTCAATAGTTCATGCATATTTTGTTTTGTGACATTGATTGCCAACGTTACAATGTAACAGCGCTCCTCCTACTTCCTCCCTGTGGTTACCATTTCCCTTCATCCTTTCCCATCCCTTTCTGCCTTCTGAGCTTTGTTGTTTGTTGTTAGGTGCTGTCAAGTTGTCTCTGACTCATAGCGACCCTTTGCACAGCAGAAGAAATCACCACCCAGTCTTGTGCCAGCTCCACAATCCTTGCTATACTTGAGCCCACTGTCTCAAACCATCTCATTGAGGGCCTTCCCCTCTTTCGATGACCCTCCACCTTACCAAGCATGACATCCTTCTCCAGGGGAATGTTCCCTTCTGACAACATGACCAAAGTAGGTGAGACAAGGTCTGGCCGTTCTTACTTTGAAGGAGCATTCCGGCTGTGCTTCCACCAGGACAATTTGTTAGCTCTATTTTAGCAGTCTATGGTACTCTCAGCATTCTTCACCAGCACCACAACTCAAAAATATCAGTTTTTCTGTGGTCTTCCTTATTCATTGTCCAGCTCTCACATGCATATGAGGTGATTGAAAATATCATGGTTTGTGTCAGGTGTACTTTAGTCCTCAAGGAGACATCTTTGTTCCTCAGCACTTGAAAGAGGTCCTTTGCAGCCAATTTGCCCAGTGCTATACCTCGTCTGATGTCCTGACTCCTGCTTCCATTGGCATCGATTGTAGAACAAAGCAGTGTGAATTCGTTGACAACCTCAATCTTTTCTCCATTTATCATGATGCTGCTTATTGGTCCAGTTGTGAGGATTTTTGTTTTCTTTATATTGAGATGTAATCCATACTGCAGGAGCTCTGGTAGTATAGTGGCTAAAGCACTTGACTGCTAACCAGAAGGCTGGCGGTTCAAACCCACCAGCCACTCCTCTGAAGGAAGGTTGGGCAATCCTACTTCCATAGTGATACTGCCTCGGAAACCCAAGGAGGGGTCGCTATGAGTCGGGGCCGACTCGACGGCACATAACAACAACAACAATCCCTACTGCAGACTGTATTCTTCAATCCTCATCAGTAAGTGCTTCAAGTCATTCTCAGTTTCAGCAAGCAGAATTGTGTCATCTGAGCTTTATCCCCGGGCAAATGCTGCCCTTTTGATCATGTGGTGTTGATTGTTCTAAGGAGTACATATCCCCCTGGTGTGATTGTCCACATTATAGGCCTGTCTATTACTTGGTTGGAAGTTGAATTCAGTCCCAGGCTTGAAGCATGTCTAAGGGCCATTTCCACTTCTTTATTAAATGAGATATGGAAGCAGAATTAAGCCAGCAAGCAGCGATGGGGGAACACAGGTCCCAGGAGCTCTCCAAGGGTTCAAGAAACAGAAGCTGAAAAGAGACAAGGATCTTCCTCCAGAGTTGATGGAGATCAAGGCTTCCTTAGAGCCCAGGCTCTGAGTTCAAAGCCTCCTAAACGTGAGACTATAAATTTCTGTTTGCTAAAGCCAATCATCTGGGGTATTTTGGCTATAGTAGCTCTAGAGAACTAGGACACTTACCCAATGGGGCTTAAAGCCTCCAAACTGTAAGAGAATAAACTCCTGTTTGTTCAAGCCTGCCATTTGTGGTATATTCCTGTCAGAATGGCACTAGGCAACCAGAGCAGGATGTCATGTGAGGAGCGCTGTGAGAAATCACACATAAACACACACAAGTACACACAGCGGTTGTTGTTTCTCTGTGTCCACCCGGCTAGGTGATGGTACCCAGGTGTATTTGGTTAATCACTGGGCTAGACTCTGCTGTAGGGGATTTACAAGTGATGGGCATTTACAGCCTGTGAATCTTACAGCAGATTACCCTCCATCTGTGGGTGCCCAAGATTACATCATTGGCCAGTTCCCTACAATCTTTCTCTCAGAGAGTGAGAGCTCCAACACACAAACACACACAGAGCATTTCTATGTCTCACTTCTAGCCAGAAATCCCCTCCCCATGTGTTGGTGAGCAAGGATTGGTGGCTGAGTTCTCCAGCCTGAGCACTGAGGCCCTAATCTTAATGGTGCCTGAGACTTTCACATAACTGTGAAAAACTGGTGCCCTACAACGAATCCACTGTAGAATATGGAAGACGGGCGCTTGAAGGGGTGTGGCCAAATGAGCCTGCTGGCTCCAGGACCCCAAACAAGGAGACCATCTGAACATCCTGTACAAAGACCCCCAGCCACGCCCAAGGCATGGACAGGGTGATGATGGAATCCTATCATTTTTGCTGAGGTCTATGTGATCTTGGAGAGGTTATTTAACTTCTCTGAGCCATGACACCCCTACTGTTCCAAAGGAAAGACCACCCCTGCCCTTTTGAGACAGGGGGAGGTTATGAGAACC
The DNA here is from genome assembly GCF_000298275.1 of Orycteropus afer afer. Lineage (NCBI taxonomy): Eukaryota > Metazoa > Chordata > Mammalia > Tubulidentata > Orycteropodidae > Orycteropus > Orycteropus afer. Next base: position 47,615 of record NW_006923218.1, on the reverse strand, counting down.
AATGAGCTCATCTCTGTAAAAGCACTTTGAGGGCTGGAAAGAAAGTCACTGCCATACATCTAAGTCAACCCATTTATTATTGCACTGGAAATGTCTTCTCACTCCTGGCTAATAACTATCCCTTGTTTCTACTGTTTCTTAAGATGCAAGCTTTTAACCTCCATTCTTAGTGTCCGCTGGGTCTGAAGTCCATGCCATGGTGCCCACTTACAGACAACGGGCAGGCAGAGACATCAACCCTGAGAGTTGGCCATTTCCCAACCAATGCATCCTGCAGGTCAGTTCAAATGATCTTTCTGCAGGAAAGCATCAGCAACTTCACCTGTGCCTCCGCCTCAGTGGGTTATACTGAGTGAGGCACATTTTCCAGCTCCATCCCAGGAGGAGAACTAAGTCTGTCAAAGGAATCAAGGAGAAGGTTAGCCAAGCTGGGAAGAAGCTTCTCTTTGCAACTCGGGAATGTCTTCACTGTGCACAGTGCCACAGCCACAGAAACATGTGCCAGGCATGCCCCTTGTCTCCACCCTACCCTGTGCCAGGCTGGCGGTAGGACCTGGGAATCCAGAGGCAAGCAGGCCAGAACCTTTGCCTTCTGAGGTTTTAGAGTCTGGCTGGGGTCATAGACAGAGTCAGCTCTCAGCCAGGGTGATGAGCAAGTGGAGATGGACAGCAATAAATAGGAGAGGAGCATTTACCGCCAATGGTTATGGCTGACCAGTGATGGCTGGAGAAGGACAATGCTTCCTAGACTCACAGAATCATGTTCTGAGGACATTCAAATCCTGCAGGAATAAGGACTGTGTGGCAAGGGTAAGAGGCCATAAAGGAAGGCCAGCTCCAGGACCATCTGGGGTCATGTGTGTCCAGCGTTCAACCATTGATGCATGAGTGTCACAGGCATGCACCTACTGCACAGGAAGACTTGTTCCAGACTCACATTGCAGGTGATGTGCACCTGGGGCTGCAACCCCAAGAGTCTTGCCAAAGACCCCAAGACTCCCTGTAGGGGTCTCTGGAATGTCCAGCACCACTCACCTGAGCTGTCCAGCAAGCCTTCTTGTGCAAGGCCATCAGAGCCCACATGATCCAGAACTGATTCTTGAGTGTGGCATTCAAGGCCCTCAGAACCACACAATCCAGGCCAGACTCCTGAGTGTGGCATTCAGGCCCCAGAGCCTGACTCCAGACCCCTTTCCAATGTGTCCAGCTGCAGGTCTGTCCTCCTGCTGGCCAGGGTTTCTGGGGAGCAGAGCTATGTGCTATCACCAATCTGATGGTAGATGCTCTTGGAGATCTCTGACAACTTCTGGTGGCCAGGTGAGCTGGCTGGGCAATGAGGACAGACCATGCAATGTGGATGGCCCCAGCGGGCGCCCCAGGCCAAGCTTACACTGTGCTCAGGCTGTGCTTGGCTCCTGGCTGTGGCATTATCGTCCAAACACCAACATCAATGGGATTGGGAGGTGGCAGCTGACACTAGCCAGAGTGGTGTGTTCTCAGCTGTGGTGGGTCAACTCTGAGCCATAGCCCTTTTGCCTCTCCCTACCCTTCCTCCCTTTGCAGAGAAAAGAGTTAAAGTTGTAACCAAAATCACAGGAGGTGGGCTCCAGGAGGGAATCCAGCCAGGCTTGAGCAGGGAGCTCACAGCAGGGCACAGGACAGGTGCTGTCTAGACTAATGTGGTCCACCACTTTGGAAATGTCACTGCCCAAGACTTGGTCTCTTCAGCTGTGAAATGGGGATGATAATCCATCTCCCAAAGACTGTTGCATGCATGCATCTGAGTGGGCCATCCTAGTAGACCATTTCACAGATAGAAAGAGAACATGAGGCACATTGATACCATGAGTGAAGTTGTGATGGGCCCTGTGTCTGCAGTTCTTATACTCTTCTTAGGTCACATTTTATATGCAGAATGACTATTGCTACTAAGTGGCAGACAGGGCCAGCAGCCAGAACAGGTACGGCACAAGGGGGACAGACCCCAGGCAGCAGGAAGCAGCAGCAGACAAGGCCAGCAGGAACAGGTAGGGGGAAGCCCAGGAAGTGAGCAGAGTGGTTGAAACAGTGAAGGGAGATGAACTTGTCTGTTGGTTTGTTGTACTGTGGTGGCTTGCATGTTGCTGCGAGGCTGGAGGCTGTGCCAGCAGGGATGTCCATGGTAGAGCAGTTCTGGTGGAACATTCAGACTGAGATAGACTCAGAAGAAGGAAGAGAACATCCACTTCTCAAAGAGTTGGCCAGTGAAAACCTTATGAATAGTAGTGAAACACTGTCTGATATATTACTGGAAAATTTTATGAAGAGCCCTGAAACATTGTTTGATACAGTGCCAGAAGATGAGCCTCTGAGGTGGGAAGGCACACTCAAAATATGACTGGGAAAGAGCTAGCTCATCAGAGAAGAGCCTAAGTTAAGGATATGGATAAAGTACAGCTTTCAGGGTCTCCATTTGCTGAAGTGGCATGACTCAGCATGAGAAGAAACAGCTGCAAACATCCAATGGTAATTGGAACATGGAATGCATTAAGTATGAATCTAGGATAATTAGAAGTTGTCAAAAATGAAATGGAACATAAAAAGATCATTATCCTAGGCATTAGTGAGCTGAAATGGACCAGTTTTGGCAATTTTGAATCAGATAACCATATAATCTGGTAGCATAGTGCCTAAGGCATTTGACTGTTAACCAGAAGGCTGGCTGTTCAAACCCACCAGCCACTCCTCGGAAGGAAGGTTTGGCAATCTACTTCCATAGTGATACTGCCTCAGAAACCCAAGGAGAGGTCGCTATAAGTTGAGTCCAACTTGACGGCACATAAAAACAACCATATAATCTACTGTGCCAGGAATGGCAGTCTGAAGAGGAATGGCATGGCATTCATCATCACAAAGAATGTTTCAACATCTATCCTGAATTACAATGCTGTCAGTAATAGAATAATATCAATATGCTTACAAGGAAAGCCAGTTAATACTACTATTATTCAAATTTATGCACCAACCACCAAAGCCAAAGATGAGGAAATTGAAGATTTTTACCAACTTCTACAGTCTGAAATTGACCAAACATGCAATCAAGATGTGCTAATTATTTCTAGTGATTGGAATGTAAAAGTTGGAAACAAAGAAGAATTACTAGTGGTTGAAAATTTTTGCCTTGGAGATAGAAATAACGCTAGAGATCTCATGATAGAATTTTGCAAGATCAATGACTTCTTCATTGCAAATACCTTTTTTCCACAATACAAACTGGGGCTACACATGTGGACTTCAGATGGAGTACACAGGAATCAGATTTACTACATCCATGTCAAGAGGCAATGGAGAAGCTCAATATCTTCAGCCAAAACAAGGCCAGGAACTGATCACAGAACAGACCATTAGCTGCTCATTTGCAAGTTTAAGTTGAAGTTGAAGACAATAAAAAAAAAA
>NW_006923218.1:42755-43515 GCF_000298275.1 Orycteropus afer afer | reverse complement strand
GGCCAACTGACTGGAAGAGATCCATATTGGTACCCATTCCAAAGAAAGGTGATCCCACAGATTGTGGAAATTATAGAACAATATCATTAATATCAACACAAGTAACATCTTACTGAAGATAATTTAAAAATAATTACAGCAGTATATTGACAGAGAATTTCCAGAAATGTAAGCTGAATTCAGAGAAGGATGTGGAACAAGGGATATCATTGCTGATGTCAGATGGATCTTGGCTGAAAGCAAAGAATTCCAGCAGGATGTTTATGTATGTTTTATTGACCATGCAAAAGCATGTGATTGTGTGGATCATAACAATTATGGATAACATTGAGAAGAATGGGAATTCCAGAACACTTCATTGTGCTCATGAGGAATGTGTACATAGACCAGGAAGCTGTTGTTCAAACAGAACAAGGGGACACTGCATTGTTTAAAATCAAGAAGTACTGAGTCAGGGTTGTATCCTTTCACCACACTTATTCAATTTGTATGCTAAACAAATAATCTGAGAAGCTGGACTATAGGAAGAAGAACATGGCATCAGGATTAAAGGAAGACTCACTAACAATCTGCATTATGCAAGTGATATCACTTTGTTTGCTGAAAGTGAGGGTGACTTGAAACACTTAATGGTGAAGATTAAAGACTACAGTCTGCAGTATGGGTTACACCTCAATATAAAGAAAACAAAAATCCTCACAATGGGACCAATAAGCAGCATCATGATAAATGGAGAAAAGATTGAAGTTGTCAAAGACTT
>NW_006923218.1:39242-40880 GCF_000298275.1 Orycteropus afer afer | reverse complement strand
TCTGGCTGCACTTCTTCCAGGACAGATCTGTTCCTTCTTCTGGCAGTCCATGGTACTCTCTGCATTCTTCACCAGCACCACAGCTCAAACACATCAAATCTTCTTAGAAGGTCTTCCATAGGCACCGTCCAGCTTTCACACGTATATGAGGTGATTGAAAATATCATGGCCTGGGTTAAGCGCACCTTAGTCTTCAAAACGATGTCTTTGCTCTTCAGCACTTGAAAAAGGTATTTTGCAACAACAGATTTGCCCAGTGCAATATGACATCTGTTTTCTTGACTGCTGCTTCCATGGGTGTTGATTGTAGATCCAAGTAAAATTAAATCTCTGACAACTTCAATCTCTTCACCATTTATCATAAAGCTGCTTTTTGGTCCAATTGTGAAGATTTTTGTTTTCTTTATGTTAAGCTATAATCCATACTGCAGACTGCAGTCTTTAATCTTCCTTGGTAAGTGCTTCAAGTTATCTTCACTTTCAGCAAGCAAAGTTGTATCTTCTGCATATCACAGGTTATTATGAGTCTTTCCCCAATTCTTGTACTGTGTTCTTCTTCATATAATGGAACTTCTCAGAATCTTTGCTCAGCATACAGATTGAATACCTATAGTGAAAGGATAAGGCCCTGATTTTAAATCTTCCTGATTTTAAACCATGCAGTATCCCCTTGTTCTGTTTGAACAAAGCCTCCTGATCTATGTACAAGTTCTTCATGAACACAATTTAGTGTTCAGGAATGTCCATTATTGTTATTATTCAACTTTTAATAAGCATTATTGTTTACATGGAATTTAATTTTTTTTTCAAATTGTAGTCTTACAGTTGGTTCTGGTGCCAGTCAGTCCCACTCCATGTGTGTTCTGAGAACCTGTCCATGACTGTTTGGAACTGTCTTGTTCCCTGTGTTACTGTACTCACTTACCTTTGTATCATAAATGTGGCAAACAAAACAAAGCTATGACAGTGACCATGAAGAGGAAGACACAGACCACAGGGTGCTTCAGTTTGGTTGTCCTATGTGACATGTGAGGTTTCTCTTTGATTTAAAATGGAAAACAGCAAAGTAGGCTATACACTGCACACTGCAGTCTTCTGTGTGGTATGTGCAACTTTTATTTCACACATGTGATACTTGAGATGAACATCTAGAGGCTCTTAGGGCTCTGGCTTTGGGGAGCTTCCCAGGATCTTGGTTGGGGAGGAGTGCATGCTGAGTAGGGGCACACTCAGGACCTACAATGCCTAGTAGTCTCTGTCTCTGACTATCAACATCTGTCTGCCCTTTGAGAAAGGTGGGCTTTAGGAACCCAAGTACAGGAAGCCAAGGTAAATTTGAAGTCCAGTTAAAAATAATTATTGTTTTTTAGTATAATTCTGCCTGACACAATACTTGGAGCCCAGACAGACTGCAACACCTAGTGACTCCACGTACTACAGAATGGACCACTGCCTGGCCCTGGGCCATCTGCATGGTCATTAGGTCGTCAAGTCCATCTCACCAAGGGATCATGGATTGCAGAAGTAATCACTAATTGTTGTTGTTGTTGTTGTTAAGTGTCGTCGAGTCATTTCCGACTCATAGCGACCCCATGCACAGCAGAACGAAACACTGCCCTATCCCGCGCCAGCCCCACA
>NW_006923218.1:10533-11937 GCF_000298275.1 Orycteropus afer afer | reverse complement strand
TGTAAAGATTTATATCCTTGGAAACCCTATGTGTCAGTTCTACTCTGTCCTATAGGACCATTGTAGGGTCATTCTGAATTGGAATGGACTCAACAGCAGCGGGTTCCCCGCTCCCACCCCCAGAAGTAGTTCATTGTTGACATGGTCTAACGATCTAGATGGACAGGATTGGTAGTTGGAGGTATTTTGCTCACCAGCCCATGTCTAGGGGCCCAACCACAGAGGGTTGCCTCGGGGTATTGGGAAGGCACCAGGAGGAGGGAGGGTTGTGAGGAACTAGTATTACAGGCTGCTTCCCAAACTGCAATACACGCAGGACTCACCCAGGAAACTTGTTGATGCAGTTTCAGTAGCTCTGAGGTGGAGCTTGCCTAACAAGTTCCTGAGGAATCTGGGGACAGGGATGCCAGGCTGTGGCATCCCACTCACACCTTGAGTAATCAACTATAGAGGAAGCAAGTCTTGCAAGGGCAGGAGCTCCCAGTCCATTGATGCCATCACCCTGCTCCTCCAGTTGTAGAACCAACCATGGAGTGTCCTTTACCTGAAACACAGAGACCTGCCCTCCTAGACTTAGACTTGGCCAAATTGAAGGCCAGTTGATTTGTTCCTCAGTGATGGTGCTGTGGATTTGGAACTACCCAGGGGGTTTGCTCAGATTCTCCCTCCCTCCAGACATTTTTCTTACCCTGCAGATCCTTTCCAAATTCATGGTGTTCTGTTTAGAAATGACCTCCCAGTACTTCCTCCTGGGACCGTCATCTTATCAACTTTGGAGAAGTAGCAGGTTTTGGGGCAAGGAAGGAGGGGATCACTTGATCCAGCTGCTCAGAGTGATGCTTGAGCTCCTTGGTGTTTTCACACACTCTCCACCTCCTGCTACCCCTCTCTTGTCTCTCCTGTTCTCAATTTTTCCATTAAGCACTCCATTTTTGACCTTGTACTTTCTCTGTTTCTTTCCTTGATGAGGAAAAAATAGCCTTTCCCTTTACACTTTATTTTACATTCTACTTTTCTCTGATTGAGTTTCTCCAACAATCTGATTCCATCAGCTTCATTTCATCCAGAGATCCTGCATCTGGTCATGGAGTTTTTTTCTGTTGATTATCTAATAATGTCCTGGATTTATTACATCTACATTTGTAGCCAAAATAATGGAGAAATCAGTCTTAGAAGAACTGTAACAAGAATGTTCTTTAGAAGTGAGAATTTTGGCTTGCTTACTTTGGACACACCATCAGGGAAGATCAATCTCTACAAAAAGACATCATGTTTGATAAAGTAGAGGACCCATGAAAATAGGGGAACTATTTCGTGGGGTGGATTGACACCAGAACCACCACAATGAACTCAAGTACACCAAGGATCGGGAAGATGGAGCTGGACTGAGCATTGTTTTCTCTG
>NW_006923218.1:0-9514 GCF_000298275.1 Orycteropus afer afer | reverse complement strand
GGAATCAAACATAGCAATGAATGTGAGGATGGTGCAAAACTGGGCAGGGTTTTGTTCTGTTATATATAAGGTTGCTGAGTCAGAGTCTGCTTGACACCTAACAACACCACCAGCATAGCTCGTAGGTCTGCCCTCACTTCTCCATTCCCAGGGGCTAGCCTCAACTCCAGCCTCTTCATCTCTGGCCTCGAACAGCAGAGCATAGTATCTCAGTGGCTAGGTTCCCTGTCTCTGAGTTTGCCCTTTTGTGTCCTTTCATTTTTCAGACAAACATCTGATCATGCATCTCACCTCTTGGCAGTTTCCCTTGGGGTCAGGAACACCCTGAAGCTGCTCAGTGTGAGTCTGATCATGTCTGGCCAGGCTGCGCTGTGGGAACTGTACTCACACCCCACCCCACTCTCCTCCATCTCCTATTGGAAGTCTGTGAACTTCCTGTATTCAGCTGTTTGTGGTTCCCAGATGTGAGGCTGTTTCTCTCTTGTATTTCTGCACCTCTGTGCATGTACCTTCTTTTTTCTACAAAGAGCTCCTTCTTTGCCTATTTTCTTCCTACCTTGGGCACAGCCATCAGATACCTCCCAGGTCCTCAGGTCCCTCCTAGACACAGCCCTCAGATACTTCTCAGGTCCTCAGATCCCTCTTGGTCACATCCCTCAGATACCTCCCTTGTCTTCAAGTCTCTCCTGGGCACAGCTGAAAGACCTGTGCTTTCCTTTCTGCTGTCCTTGGCTGTTCCTGTTTGGTCTCCTGCACTGGAAAATGAGCTGTTCAGAAGCATGGTTTGAATATTATTCTAGGTTCAATGTGGGCTTATTGCATTCACCATTCATCCACGGAATGAATGGTCCTCTTTGTGGCTTTCTGGATCCATTCATAAGCCTCCTGAAATAAATTACCTGTCTTCCTACTTATATTTTCTGGAGGCTTTATGTGAGAAGGGGGAATTCCTGACTATGTTATGAACAAACTTTAAAAGACCAGTGTGGTAGTTAAGTTTGTGTGTCAGCTTGGCTAGGCTTGGTTGTGTGTCTGGGCAGCTGGATGTAGTCATTCCCCATGGTAAGATTGGTAATTAACTTCATGGTAGAATATATTGGGGCAGCTGAGTAGCTGCCTTTGGGTATGTGGTCTCCTTCCCATATATAAGAAACAGCTTTGGGAGTGGTCTCCAGTCTATGCTTGAACCCTGCATGTAGCTGCATTGCTGTTCAGCAGCGTGCCATGCTCTGCCGACCTTAGGACTTTCAAGAGACTTGAATTAATGGCCTGCTGTGTGGTTTGGTAACATCAGGACCGTGCCTTTTTACTTGTCAGCCTTGGGTTTGTTAGCCTCAGCAGCCAGTAGCTGCCTGAGTGAAGAGATGCCTCTGGCTTCAGTGGGCTGGGAGCAGGAGGCAGAGCTGCAACCCAGGGTCGAGAGGCCTTCACCCAGACCCTGGAGCCTGGCGCTTTGAACTCAGACTTCTAGCCTCCTAAGCTGTAAGAGAATAACCTCCTGGTTGTTCAAGCCATCCCGTTTGTGGTGTATTCTTGTCAGAGTGGCACTAGGGAGCCAGGACAGCCCGCTGTCATGCTGTTGCCTCAGATTCCCTGTGTGTCACAGTGGACATAGGGTGTCCAACGGTGACTCGTCAGAAAGACATCACAAGCCTTTCTTCTGAGGTGTCTCTGGGTGGACTCGGTCCTCCAATCTTTTGGTTAGCACTTAAGCACATCAACCATTTGTACCACTCAGGAACTCTAAGGCCCTGTACACAAAGGCCAAGTCTCCCCACTGCTCTGGCCTCTTTCTGTACCTCTCCTGCTGCCTCCTTCTCTCACAGTCTTGCAACACTTCCTCACTCTTGCTTGGCCACATGCCAGTGTTTCTTCCTGACTCAGCCTTCCTGCCTTACCATCCACGTGAACATCCATGCAGGAATCAGATGTGAAGCGCTCTGTCCTTGTGTTTCCATTGCCCTTAACTGTATTGCTTTACGACCCTTTTGAGTCAGAATCCACTCAACAGCCCAGGATTTGGTTTGGGTTTGGTTATTATCTTTATCTTTTTAATACTGTGACAATAAGATACATTGTTCTTCTCCTTTTTCCCCATTAATCTGTGTTACCTGAGGGCAGGCACTGGGTCTTTTACACTGTGCATTCCCAGCACCATGACAATAATCTCAAACGAGTGAATCTCCATGAATGGTGATCTGGAATGAGGAATTTGATCTTGTCCCCCTTCCTTTTCTCTAGTAAAGGCCGTGCAGTGATCGGAGGAGTTGCATCATTTTGGGAAGAACCCCAAACTTGGAATTTAATGACTTGAACTCAAATGCTGGTTTTGAGACAAAGTGTGTGAGCTTGGAGAGTCCTTCCTGAGCTTCAGTTTCTTTCATCAATAAACTTAGAATATTAACACTCTTCCTACTATCGTGAGAAATAACAGGGCTGACTTATAGGAGGCATCTGAGCTCAGGCTCAGCATCGTTAAGGTCTCAGTGCATGCTTACATCACCTAAAAGTCTGTTGCCCGCCATTAATGCACCGCGCTTAGCATCCCCCTGATGAAAATGTGTCCTAAGTGTGGATTGTCTGCCCCAGCGTCTCTGTTCTGTTGGAATGTGAGATGTCTTTGGTTTCATTTGTGTCTTTTGTATTCACAAAGCCTTCACGTTTTTATTACAAAATTCAAAGGTCTGGGTTAGACAAATGGACTATTACCTTTTAGGGTAAAATTTGAAAATAATTCCACAATTTAACTGGATCATATTTTATTCATTCATTAATCTCTAGGCAATAATTAAATGGCCAAGATCTGCCTCTTCTTGATATGAAGTCATTTTCAGTATTCATTTTAAGAAATAATATTGAATCTGAAGAAACCAGTGATTCAGGTTGTGCTGTTAATTGGATGGTCTCATTCCAGGGTCTAAACAATCACTCTTATTACATCATGGTTAGACCTCACACTCCATCTTAGCAAGAAGAGAAATAAGCACATCTTAGATTCTGGCCACTTTCCCAAAGTGTGGCCCTGTGTCTTGTGCCAAGAAGCCTTCTTATTCATTTACTGAAGAGTATGAGGCAGCCTCGGGCATCTGGTGCTTCTGATATGGAGAACATGTTTATTCTACTAAAAATGGTGGCCATATACTGGGCAAAATGCCTTCCACACAATGCCTTGTGTCATTTAATTCTTCTTCTAGGAGATTACAGTCACCCTGGGACATTCACACACAGATACACACACACACATACACCCCTTTAGTGCAAAGTAGAAACAATGTCAGAAGACAGTTCCAGAGAGAACATGAATAATCAAGAAACAAACCTTCAGATGCTGAGCATGTTGTATCACAACAGGGTTTATAAGCAAAGAAATAAAATAAGTTGATGGAAATAAAGAGTCAGCACAGATGTGGTGATCTGCAGGCAATGATGGAAACACAGCTCTTGGTCTCCTTGTTGCTCCACTCCAATTGGCCCTAGTCTATTTTAGAGTTGGTGGAAGCTAGGAAGCTTCCAGAAAGCCCTGGGTCAAGTGGGGAATGATGAATGGGGGTGGATGTTTGGGGCAATTGCTGTGTTACTGTGCAAATGTTGCAGGGTTTGTGGCTGCAGCCCACACTGGCACTAGCATCCCAGTGGACTGTGGGGTTGCAGAGAGTCATTGCTCTCTTCCCGAGGCTGGCCCAGCCTTCTTCCTTCTGTTCTGCCTCGAAGACACTCTGCATTCTCCATGAACATCCCCGATATAAGTGCCTTCCCATTTCTGAAATTGTTTCGGCTTTCTTTCAGATAATGACCTTGGGTTTCCCATAAATTTGTCCTTTCCTTCATTTCTGCCCAATTCTTGCTAACCCCTGTGTTCACCTCCCTTCCTATTTCATGCTGAGCAATTTTCCCTGCCTTAGTAGTGCCCAGAGATTTTTTATCCCCCCTGTACTTCGGTGATGACTCAGTGCTTCCCTTTTAGGGCCGTGCATATTACAACCTCCCTGTACTTCAGACTCATGGGGCTTCTGCACCATCCTTCATCACTAAAGACTGTACTCCTGCTTCCCCACACTTGGGCTCCTGACTGCCCAGTTATTCACTCATTTTAAATATTTATTAAAGACACACTCTGTGCCAAGCCTGGGCTGGGCCATGGGGACTCGTACATTAACAAACTATATGTGGAGCCTGCTTAAAGAGAGGTTGTTCATCTTAAGAGGTGGCAGAGATCAGAGAAGGAGTTGGCCTAATTTCCTCCCAGACACGCACCATAAGTAGAGGAAAGCCCGTGCTGAATTTGCTCAGTGAGAGTGTGCACAAGCTGTTTGTTTTGGAGAAAGGAGCTGAAATATATGGAGACTCACTTGCCCCAGCTGTAAAATGGGTCCTTTGGTGGACTTTCTAGAGCTGGTATAGGCAAAGCCTTTGGGTGCCTGATAATACATGTTCTTTATCAATCATTGTATTCATAGCCTGTCTTGGGCCCAGAAACATATCAGAAAATATAGGAGACCAGACACACACCAAAACTCAAAGGGCCCATCACCTCATGGGCAGTTGTTGTTGTTGGGTGCTGTTGAGGTAATTCTGACTCATAGCCACCCCATGATGCAGAGTAAGTAGAACTACCCCATGATTTTCCGGGCTATCATTTTACAAAAGCAGATTGTCAGGTTTGAATTGCCATTTTGGTTAGCAGTTGAGCACTCCACCATTGTGCCACCCCCGTTCTGAATGTAAGGGGAAAAGCATGGGTCGATCCAATCCAGTGACTGTCTGGTAGGCACAATGCACAGTTCACATTGAAGGCGGGATGTGGAGAAGACAGATTGGTGTTGCGAGGGAAGCTGTGCACAAGCAGGCTGATGACAAATGGGAACAAATACTTTGAGGTTTAAATAAAGATCACTGAGGTTCCAACATCAATTAAGGGAAGGAAATATAGATTTTCCATTGTTTTATAAGAAGGTTGATGCTTATGCTGAGTCTTGACAAGTGGGTAGGAATGAAGCAGGTTTAGATTGAAAAGAGAACATTTTTAGCGGAGGCAGTGTTGTGAGCAGTAATCAGGAGTGTAGACAGTTCTAGGTGTGTCTAGAAATTAGGGCATCATCAGAGAGGGTTGGCTGGAGCACAGAAGGGCCCTGTTTGCTGAGGCTGAAAAGATGGGACCTCTGCCCAGGACCTTAACTTTCAGGCAAAGGAGTGTGTACTTTCTTGTGTGCGTTGTGGAGACCCAGTAATGACTGTAGATTAGAAGGTAAAATTGAGATTTAGAGATTTTTCCATAAGCCAAAGAAGGAGAAAAGTGACAAGGGCCCAAGAAGTAGCCTAGGGCAGCTGTCCAAGTGCATGACGATGAGGTTTGGATTCAGGTGAGGTGGTGACAAAGAAAGCTGGTGACAGAGAACTGAGAGACCACAGTCCGAGTAGACTGTCAGTGCAGGGTGTTGAATGAACCCTTATTGACAATTGTAAAGAGCCATAGGAATGGCATAATTCATTGTTATTCTTTGCACATCCTTTCAGAGAATACTGTTGAATCCCATCTAAAATACATTATCACCAAGTGAGATTGAATTGTCCAATGTCAATTTCACCAGAAAATCCTTAGGCGTGATCGACTATAAATCTTTCTGGAAATGTATGTGGGACCATCTATGAAGCTCCCATCAGCTCCTGTAGATCCTCAGGACTCCAGGGCTGGAAGGTCTTGTAGTCTGACCTCCCACTCTGTACAGGAGTCACTAGCTATGATTTTCTAGTAGGTGGCCAACAGTCCCCACCTGAATGTAAAATAGCTGATGTTTACTTAAAACGAGAACCAGGCACTATAGCAATTGCCTTGCATGGATTAACTCAAGAAATCTTCACAGCAACCCTTGTCACAGATGGGGACACAGAGGCTCAGAAGCTGTATGCAACCTGTCTGATCTCAGTGCTGCCATATGCTAGAGCTGGCATCACACCTTGGAAGTCGAGTTATAGATCTGTATGTTATCCACTGAGCTGACAGTGAAGAGGGCTCTACCCTCAAGACCACTTCCATGGTGGGTCAGTGTGACCATTCAAAGGTCTTCTTTATTTGGAATCCACCCTCTTGAAGGTTTGACTCCTGTGTCCTGATTTTGATCTTTAGATCCTACAAACAACTCTGAGAATGTCTTCATTTCCCTGAACACAGTTGTAATGGTTTATGTTATGTGTCAACTTGGCTAGGCTATAGTTCTGAGTTGTGTGGTTGAACACTAGTTTACATGCTGTTATGAAGTGGTCACATGTGACTAAATCAACTGACCTTAAGGAAAGCAGATCACTCTCCATCATGTGGATGGTCTTCCTCCAATCAGCTGAAGGGTTTAAGAGCAAACAAGGAGTGTACTAGGGCATATTCTGCCTCCATACTATAAACATCTTGTCAGAACTTCTCTACTCTTCACTTAACCCATCACTGATGTCTGGATGTTAGGACACAGATCTTGAACTTGCCAGTCCCCAAAGTCACAAAGGACAATTCCTAAAGTCTCTCTCTTTCTGTATATAGAAAGAGCTCTGGTGGCACAGTGCCTAAGACATTTGACTGCTAACCAGAAGGCTGCAGTTCAAACCCACCAGCCACTTCTTAGAAGGAAGATTGGGCAATCTACTTCCATAGAGATACCACCTCAGAAACCCAAGGAGAGGTCTCTATGAGTCAAATCGACTTGATGGCAGTGAGTTTGGTTTGGAGTTTATAAAGATAAAGATGTGTATATATACTGGTATATATCAAAACCCATTGCTGTGAAGTTGATTCTGAACTGTTGTGTAGGGTTTCCCAGGTTGTAAATCTTTACAGAAGGAGACTATTATAGCTTTCCTTCATGAAGTACCTGGTGAGGTAGAACTACTGACCTTTCTATTAGCAGCCAAGTGCTTAATCACTGTGACACCAGGGATGCATGGCTGCATAGATAGATAGAAAAATAGATAGATAGACAGACAGATAGATAGATAGATAGATAGATACTAAACTCATTGCTGTTGAGTCAGGACTGACTCATAGCAACCCCTCCTTGGATTTCTGAGGTGGTATCACTATGGAAGTAGATTGCCCAACCTTCTTCCTTCTAAGGAGTGGCTGGTGGGTTTGAACCCCCAGCCTTCTGGTAAGTAGCCAAATTCCTTAGGCACTATGCCACCAGAGCTCCTGGATAGATGATAGATAGATAGATAGATAGATAGAAATAGAAATAGTTATTTATGCATGCACCACTAAAGCCAAAGATGAAGAAATTGAAGATCTTTACAAATTTCTGCAATCTGAAATTGATCAAACATGCAATCAAGATGCCTTGAAAATTACTGGTGATTGGCATGTGAAAATTGGAAACAAACAAGGATCTGTAGGATAATAAAGCCATGGTGATAGAAATGAAATTGGCAATTGCATGATAGAGTTTTGCAAGACCAGTGGCACTTATTCATTACAAATAACCTTTTCAAAAACACAAATGGCCTCACTGGATGGAATACACAGGAATCAAATTGACTACATCTGTGTAAATAAATTATGGAGAAGCTTAATATTATCAGTAAGAATAGGGTCAGAGGTTGGCAATGGAACAGACCATCAATTGCTCACATACAAGTGTAAGGTGAAGCTGAAGAAAATTAAAACACATCCATGACAGCCAAAGTATGGCCTTAAGTATAACCTAATTGCATTTAGAGACAATATCAAGAATATATTTGATGCATTGAACACTAATGATCAAAGACCAGATGGCTATAGAAGGACATCATCATACAAGAAGAAAGCAAAAGGTCATTAAATAGGTAGGAAAGAAAAAAAGACCAACATGGATGTAAGAAGAGACTTGAAACTAGCTCTTAAAAGAAGGGTAGATGAAGCAAATGGAAGAAATGAGGAGGAGGCTGAACAGAAAATTTCAAAGCGTGGCTTGAGAAGAAAAGTAAAGTATTATAATGAAATGTGCAAAGACCTGGATTTAGAAAACTTAAAGGGAGGAACGTGCTAGGCATTTCTCAAGAAGAAAGAACTGAAGAAAATATCGAAGACTTGATTCTGATATTAATATATTGTATGGGCAAAATATTGAATGACACGGGATGCATCAAAGGAAAATGGAAGGGACAGACGAGCCAATGTACCAAAAAGAACTGGTTGATGTTCAACCATTTCAGGGAACAGCATATGATCAAGAACCCACAGCTATGAAGGAAGAAGTCCAATCTGCACTGAAAGCATTGGTGAAAAACATGGCTCCAGGAATTGACAGAATACCAATTGAGATGTTTCAACAAAGGGATGCAATGCTCAAGTGTTCATTCATCTATGTCAATAAATTTGCATATACATAAACATTAAAAAAAGATGATCCAACTGAATGTAGAAATTATCAAACAATATCATTAATATCACAAAGGTAAAATTTTGCTGAAAATAATTTAAAAATGGATGCAGCAATACATCGAAGGGAACTGCCAGAAATTCAATTCAGATTCAGAAGAGGACATGAAACAAGGATATTATTCCTGATGTAAGATGGATCTTGGCTGAATGCAGAGATCATCAGAAAAGTGTTTACCCGTCTTTTATTGACTATGCAAAGGAATTTGACTGTGTGGATCATCACAAATTATGGATAACATTATTATTATTATTATTATTGTGATTTGGGTGAAGGTTTACAGAGCAAATTCACTTTCCATACAGTAGTTCACATATACTTTGTCTCATGACATTGACCACAGTTTACCACAATGCAACAGCTTCCCTCCCACTTCCTCCCCATAGTTACTTCTTCCCTGTGTCCATCCCTCCATGCACTCCTACCCCCTGACTTGTCTCCCTGTGCATAAGCAGCCCTTCTTTCTCCCGTGATTGTTCTCTCCAAGGAGTGTATCTACTTGAGGTAAAGGTTCAACTCATATGCCTGTCTTTTGTTTGGCAGGAAACCATAGGTCTGGGTTTAATTCCAGATCTGAAGGGCAGCTAGGGGCCATAGTCTCAGTGGTTCCACCAGGCTCTATTGGACCAGCAAACCTGGTCCCCCCCCCTTTTTTTTTCTCCAAATGATTTTGGGTTTTGTTCCACATTGTTCTCCCACTCTATCAAGGATCTCCTACATAGATCCCCTTATAAATATTATTTTGTTGTTATGTGCCATCGAGTCAGACCCAACTCATAGAGACCCTTCCTTGGGTTTCCAAGGTGGTATCACTACAGAAGTAGATTGCCCAACCTTCCTTCTGAGGAGTGGCTGGTGGGTTTGAACCGCCAACCTTTGGTTAGCAGTCAAGTGCCTTAGGCACTATGCTATAACATTAGGAAGAATGAAAATTGTAGAATACTTAATTATGCTCATTTGGAGCTTGTAAATAGACCAAGAAGTAACCATTCGAACAGAACAAGGACAGGCAGTGGAGTTTAAAATCAGGAAAGGTGTCCATCATGGTTGTATGTCTTCACCACACTTAATAATCTGTCTGCTGTGCATATTATCTGAGAAGCTGGACTATATGA
>NW_006923217.1:42559-57090 GCF_000298275.1 Orycteropus afer afer | reverse complement strand
TCTGTATTTTTCAAGCCTTCCTATCATGATTGTTTTATCAGGAAACCAAATTATACATAAATCTGAATGAACAGCAGTAAAAAGCACTAAAAATATTTAATGTATTACACTTTAATTTTGGTCCCATCTATCCTAGATTTTCCAAGTCTTAAAAATATTTACAAATATTAGTATGTCCAAGAGTAGTCTGTTTTTTCCTGGAAAGTAACTGGATTTCCATGTTTAATTGCCCAAAGCACTCGACTCATTCACTAGCCTGCTTTTTCTAATTCACACCTTTAATTTTTTTTTTTTTTTCAGTTTTTCCTGGTTTTCCCCCATTCTTCTCTTTCTACAAATATTTACTGGGCACTTATTGATTAGTCACTCTGGCTATTGGGTAATGTGCCAACTCATAAAGATTAGTCAAGACTTCTGTAATTGCCATGCTGATTGGCTCTTTAATATGTCCTATGAAATTCTTTGATAATACTTATGTCTATGTTGCCTAACATTGGCCTTGAATCAAAACACAATACAAAGCCTTGAAAAGCTCTGAAAAAAGGATACAGCCATCAATTAGAGATGTCTTGGTGGTAACTTCTTAATTTCCCTTAACCAGGATGAGGAGCCATCATGACTGAGAAATACCTGGAGAACCAAAACTTTCAGTGTTTTAAAAAGATAGTAAGGAAATACAGAACCATGGATATTAAAATCACTGGTGACTGGTGAATTGACAAAATAATTAGAAATATTAAAAGCAAGTATTTCTGGGAGTATATTTTAAGTGATTTTTTTTTCACATTTCCTGTTTTTCAAATTTTCCATAGTGATCGTGAAGAACTTGTACTATTTGAGAAACCTCCATCCTGATGTCACTCAAAATACAGATTTGATCTCAACTCTACATCTAAAGTTTATAAAATAGGCACACACCCTACACAAAATGGGGATAGTCTCTAAACACTTCACCACTTGTTTTGTTTTTCCCAGTAAAATGGTAGTATTTTTCTGGATAATATATAATTATTTCAAAAAAAGGAAAGAGATGGAGACAAAGTTCATTTCACTGAGAAGCACACTGCATAATTACTGTAACAGTTTGGTATCACCTTTCAAGGCTTATACAGATACCAGCATAAATGTATTTACAGAGAGCAAAAACAAAGACATACATATATTTGGTATAGTCTATTTAATAGGTCTTAGATGTCTTTCCATATCATTATAGATAATTACAGCTTTACCATTTTAAAAGCTACACCTGGCAGTTCAAACCCACCAGCCACTCCTCAGAAGGAAAGTTGGGCAATCTACTTCCCTAGTGATACAGCCTTGGAAACCCAAGGAGGGGTTGCTATGAGTAGGATCCAACCTGATGGCAGTAAGTTTGGGTTTTATTGGTTTTATAGTATTTTCTCATGTATATGTATCAGAACTATTCAACCAGTTCCTACTGGTGAATATACAGGTTACTAGTCCAGCACAAGGAGCTCCGGTAGCATAGTGCCTAAGGCATATGACTGCTAACCAGAAGGCTGGTGGTTCAAACTCACCAGCCACTCCTCAGAAGGAAGGTTGGGCAATCTACTTCTGTAGTGATACCGTCTCGGAAACCCAAGGAGGGGTCGCCGTGAGTTGGATCCAACTTGAGGGCAGTGAGTTAGGTTTTTTGTTTGGTTAAGTCTGTTGTTGTTGTTGTTATATGCCATCGAGTCGGCCCTGACTCATAGCGACCCCTCCTTGGGTAGGATTGCCCAACCTTCCTTCCGAGGAGTGGCTGGTGGGTTTGAACCGCCAGCCTTCTGGTTAGCAGTCAAGTGCCTTAGGCACTATGCTACCAGAGCTCCCTAGGTTAAGTGTAGCACAAATAAATAAAATACCTCTGTTTTTGTGAAAGAGTATAGACAGTATATATGTCAGGCAATAAACTTAAAGAGGGTTTTGTTGTGAAGGTGTAACACAAGACCTTGGATCTTAAATGATTAAACTGAACCTAAGAAGTCTTGTTCTATTCTACCTAAGAAAATCAGAAATAAAATCAACAATCTGTCTAAGAAAACATAATGATCAGGACCAAAAATTTAAGTTGCAGTATCTGCTTCTGACTTCTTTAAGAATTATACTGGGACACGCAGACACAAGCACACACACAACTCTACCTGGCATTCCAGAGCAGTTCCAACTTTCAGCTATTTGATCTTCTGAAAGCTACAGGTAGGAAGATGATACTTTACTACTACTACCTTTCTTTCCACAATCAAATGTCTGTACCAAGAATCAGGCAGAAGCCAGAAAATAAAGGGAAGAGACACTGCATATATTTTTTAGAAAAACGAGTCACTTGAAATGTAGTATGGGTACTAAAAGCAAGTTATCGCTGGGAGTGTATTTTAAATGATCTTTCTTGTCCTTACGTAATTCCTTAGTTTTTAAATGTTTTGTAGTGCTCATGAGGTATCCTTATCAGAAACAAATTGTAATACAGTGGTTATCCACCCTGGCTATATATTAAAATGATCTGGAGGTGCTTTTGACCAGTTAAATCAGAATCCCAGGGGGTTAGAGTGTAAGTATCAATTACAACACAAATAATTATTAAAGCATGAAAGAGACAGAAAGTAGATCAGAGGTTACTAGGCACTGAGGGAAGAGAGGAATGGGGAGTTAACTGCTTAATGTTTGTGTTTAGAGTAATGAAAAGTTTTACAAGTAGATAGTGGTAAAGGATGCACAACACTGTGAGTTTGTAATGTCAGTGAACTGTACACTTAAAAATGGTCAAAAGGCAAATTTATGCTATTTATATTTCACACACAAAAAAAAAAAAATGCAGAAGATAACACAAAGTTTACACACCCATGAAACCATCAACAAGGTCAAGAAAGAGCATTCTAACATCTTAGACTTCCTCTATCACTACCTCTTCTCTCTGCCCCAGAGGTAACCATGTGATCCTAACTTCCAATACTATATAAATGGGCTGTGCCAGCTTTTGAAATTTAATTAAATGAAATCATACAGCATGAATTTATTCAGGGGTCTCAGCTGTCACATGGTACAAAGGACATAACTGTGCTGAACACTTCCTGTAGCTGCTGTAAGGATCGAACAAATGGGAAAAAAAATTAATTGTTGTTGTTTTTGTTGTTAGGTCCATCAAGAATTTTAATAGCAGCACGAAAAAACAGTATGGGAGTGATGTCTGTCCTCCTCTGACTATTGAAAGATCAATAGCAACAGCAACAGCCCAAGGCAGAGTCCTAGCGGGTGAAGGTCAGATATGCCACCACCCTCGGACTTTTATTTTAAAACAATTCTAACACCAACTGTTCTTCCCACAACACTCTCTTCTCTGCTAGGTTCGATAATTCACTGCAATGGCCATACAGAACTCACAGACAATTCTCACAGTTATTGGGTTTACTAGGGAAGTAATATGTTACAAATCAGAATCAGGAACACTCAGGACACAGTCCCTCGATCAGGACAGCTTCTTCTTAGCTGTATCGCAGGCACCCACACTGGCCTTGGCCTCTCAGCCCTATAGCCTCTTGGCCTCTGCCCTGCTTGGGCAAGTGTTATAAAGTTCTATTATCTCTTATGATAGGTGCCCAAAGAAGTACCCTACTAAACCAACAAACCTCTTGACTGAAAACACTCCACTTTCTCACTCTGGGAGCCAGGAGGCCCACTGCTCTGTTTCATGTCATCTCTTGGTTCTATTGCCTCTGCTGCCAGAGTTTTTCTGCTGCTGTTTTTCGTCATCTCTCACCATCTCAGCAAAGTGTTACAGCTCTCACTCTCTCCTGGGTCTAGGAAGTTCAGTGCAGGGATCTCAGATCCAAAGAATGTACTTCACTCCTGGTTCTTCTCTCTTGATAGTAGTGAGATTTCCCCCCTTTCTGTCTCTGGGATGGCTCATTTTAAGCTTAGATGGCAAAACCGAGCAATCCCCACATTACAGTTCCATACATCTTATTTGCATGGTCCCACCTACACAAGGGTGTCCTGCCCCTCATTCACATTATTAACAAGCTATTTGTTTTGGTTACCTAGTGCTGCTCTGAGCTGCTCTGACAGCACAAATGGGACGACTTTAACAAACAGAAGATTATTCTTACAATTTGGAGGCTTTAAGTGTGAGTTCAAAGTGCCAGGCTCTAGGGGCTGAGTGAAAGCCCCTCCACCTTGGGCCTCAGCTTTGCCTCCTGTTCCCAGCCCACTGAAGCTAGAGGCTTTTCTTCATTCAGCTGCTGGCTGCTGAGGCTGACAAGCCCAAAGTTGCAAGTAACAAGACACAGTCCTGATATTACCACACCACACAGCAAGCCATTAATTCAAGTCCATTAAAAGTCCCTAGATGGGCAGAGCATGGCAGGCTGCTGAACAACGACACGGTTACATGCAGGGTTCAACCATGCCATAAGCTAGAGACCATTCCCAAAGCTATTTCTTATATACAGGAAGCAGACCATATACCCAAAGGCAGCTACTCAGCTGCTCCCAGTAGATTTCACCATGGAGTTGATTACCAGTCTCTCATCATGGGGAATACTACATCCAGCTGCCCAGCCACTCAACCAGGTGTACCCAAGCTGACACACAAACTTCACCACCACACTATTCAATCCCCTTGGTGGGCTACAATCACCTTACATCTGCACAGTCCCACCCAGTCATCTGGTGGTAGTCACAAAGACCATAGCTAGAAGGTCATATTAAGTAATTCACTGTACTATATAGTCCAACACTACACAATAAAACATCATTATTTACATCCATTAGCCTTTCAGTGGTTCAGAGGCTCATCTCCCTAAAAAAAGGAAAAAAAGCCAGATTTTCACCAGATGTACTAATGCTGTTAGGTGCCATCAAGTCATTCTCCAACTCATAATGATACCATGTGTTATGGAGTAGAACTGCCCCTCTTCTTGACCATAATCTTAGGGAAGCAGATAGTCATGTCTTTCTCCCACAGCGTAGTTAGTTGAGTTTGAACCATCAACCTTCTGGTGAACAGCCAAGTATTTAATTACTGCACCACCATGGCTCTTTATGGCCCTACCAAAAAAAAAAAAAACTAGTGGGGAAAAAGGGAACAGAGACACTCACAAAAATGCCTGGAACATATTAAGCATAAGTTGAGGAAGAGACTTTCATAGAAGTGCCAGCAAAAAATACTGAAAGTTGTGGTCAAACAACTTTAACAATACAGTTTTATAGAAAATAACAATATGCTATGACAAATATTTTATTTCTACTTACAAAAACAAATTTGGCAATGGAAGACACATACTCAAAACATATCATGGAGAAGTTAATAGGAACCAAACCTCACCTTCAAGCCATGTGCAAAACGATTCATTAGAAACATTTATGAGGCATAATTAGATCTTATGACTTTGTGTAGAGGAGGAAAAAAGACAGCACATCATATCAATGATACTACAAAGCAAATGGCAAACATCAAAACCAAGCACTTACACACTATAACTTTCCTCTATAAATAATCTTCTAAAAAGAGCCCAATCTTCTTGGGATCATTGTCACAAGGGACATCAAGCTCAACTGGCATAACATACTACACAAAAACATTGACTTACATCCTACTTTGGTGAGTAGTGACTGCGGTCTGAAAAGCTTGTGAGCAGACATCTAAAACGCACCTGTTGGTCTCTCCTCATCTAGAGCAAAGAAAAATGAAGAAAACCCAACACGCATGGAAACATTAGTGCAAGGGACTAGTGGACCATGCTAACCTCAGCCTATATGACCATGAGATCAGAAGAACTAGATGGTATCCAGCTACCACTGTCAACACTAGGAAAGGGATCAGTGAGGAGATCCTGGATAGAATGAGAGAAAGATGCAAAACAAAACTCAAAATCATAAAAAAAAAACCACCAGGTTTACTGGTCTGATACAGCCTGGTGAGACCTCTGAAACTATGGCTCCTAGTTACCCTTCAAACCTGGACTTGAACTCACTACCATAGCTTCCAGCTCAACAACAGACAGGCATATTGGGTGAACATTTCCACCAGGTTGATACACTCCTTAGAACAACCAATCACCGGAGAACAGAAAGGCAGTATTTGCAGAGAGACAGCTCAGGCACAGAAATGCATAGGAAAGAAGGGCACAGGGAAGAGGTAACTACTGAGAGGAAGTACAAAGAGAGCTGCTATGTTGTAAGGACTGCAGTCAATATCATGAAACAAAATGTATATGAACTGCTGTATAAAAAATGAATTTGCTCTGTAAACTTTCACCCAAATCACACAGTAAAATGGTACAATCATTGTGGCAAATGGTATGGAGTTTCCTTAAAAAACTGAAAATAGAAGTACCATTTGACCCAGCAATTGCATTACTAGGAATATATCCTAAAGAGGTGAGAGGTAGGACACAAACAGACATGCACATCACTGTTTATTGCAGCACAATTCACTATAGCAAAGAGATAGAAACAACAATGGGAAAATGCCCATCAACGGATGAACGGATAATCAAACTATGGTACATTCACACAATGGAATTCTATGCTACATTAAAGAACAATGAAGGATATGCAAATCATCTCACAAAGTGGATGTGCCTTGAGGACATGATGCTGAGTGAAATAAGTCAATCACAGGACAAATATTGTATAAGCCCATTACTGTAAAAAGACAAAGAAGGGTTTGCTTAAGGAAGAGAACTTACTTTGTAAGTTATTGAGGTGGGGAGGGAAGGGGAATTAATTTCTGGCTAGTTGGGGGCTACACGCTGATGTGGGTAACTGGAGGGATGGTATGGAAAGAGTCTGTGACCACCATGATAACATTAGGGAAAGGGAGGACACCTAATTGTACACGTAAGATATAGACGACAGAAGCTAATACCAGTATATCCACAATACTGCATTATCATTAACACCAAACACCAGGCTACAGATAAACACATAAACATCTGAGAAGATCAGATGGGGGTCAGTGAACGGGATTATACTCTAGACCAAAGATTCAGCGGAGGCTAATCTTACACAGATACCAGTGATACAAAATACCTGCAATCTTTATAGAAACAACAGAAGACAGACAGAGAGCAATCCCTCACAGACAGCCAGACATTGTGGGAGAGAGATCCAATGGATCTACTGCCTCAGGATCATAGTACTAGGGGACATCAGACTCAATTGACACAACAAAATACATTAAAAATCTTGCTCCACAACCTACACTGGTGAGTAACAACTGGAGTCTTAAAAACTTTCAAGCAGCCATCTAAGATGCAGCTAATGGTCTCCTATTGTTGGAAGCAAAGAAGAGTGCAAAAAACCAAGAGATTGGAAGCAATCAGCCCTAGGACATGATGGACCTCAAGACTAGAAGAACCAGATGGTGCCCGGCTACCAATGCCAACTACTGGAGAAAGGATCAAAACTGGAGATCCTAGGTAAAGTGGGAGGGAAAACGTGGAACAAAATCTAAAAGCACAGTAATGACCAAAATTACTGGTTGGATGGAGTCTGGTGGGACCCCCAATACTATGGCCCTGAGATACACTTCGGGCCTGGAATAAAACTCACTCCCAGGAGCTGGCTCTTAGCCCAACAGTAAATAAAATGTACACACAGACCACTCAACCCAGGGTGACGCACCCATATACTCAATGGAGATGCATCCCTCGGAGCAATCCACCACTGAGCACCAGAGGGCCAACATTCACATGGAGGAAATGCAGGACACACAGGAGTGCCTAATTATGACAGGCAGGGGGCATTACTGGGCAGGGAGGGGAGGAGAGTGGGTTAGGGTTGGGGATGGTAATCGGGGAGTGAAACCAAATGTACACGAAATGTTGAATGTAAAACAAACTCTGCTCTGTAAACTTTCACCTAAAGCACAATAAAATTTTTTTTAAAAAAAGAGCCCAATCCTAATCTTTTCCTTTTTCCGTCCAATCAGATCCTAATCCTGCAACCTTAAAGATCTCCCAACTCTTTCTTTTTAACTATTTTACTAAATTTACCTCCATTGTTTAAGCTTTAGTGGAACAACCAAATTCTAGGAAACATCTGTCCTTGCTTGGTCTTCATAATCTTCTTCAGATGCAATATTAAAAATAAAAATGGTTGAGCAGGCCATCATACAAGTGATCATGCACAATTTCTCATTTTTATCTATGAATATTCATTAGTCCTAAAACTTGAAAGAAAATAGAAAAATGAACATACTACTTTTTTCACATCTTTTTGAGAGAAAGAGATCACTTGTAATTAACTACGAAGTGGCCTGGTACCTTAAAAGACATCAGTAACACAAACGTTGTTGTTGTTATGTGCCATCGAGTTATGTGCCCGACTCATGGAGACCTCTCCTTGGGTTTCTGAGGCAGTATCACAACGGAAGTAGATTGCCCAACCTTCTTTCCGAGGAATGGCTGGTGGGTTTGAATCGCCAGCCTTCTGGTTAGCAGGCAAGTGCCTTAGGCACTACGCTACCAGAGCTCCTAACACAAACATTAGAAGGCCAAAATGACAATCTGCCTTACTCCAATTACTATGTAATTCCATGTGAGTCACTGGATATGTACCTAAAACAATAATGACAAGTGATAGGGACAAAAGAAAACTGTAACTCCAAGGAAGGAGAAACTGTTTAAATGTACGGTTCATCTCCTGTGACCTAATTAATGGTCAGAGAAAAGCACCTCCCTCAGATCAGACATTCTAGGAACCTGATCTGCTGTAAATGATTCATGTAGCTTTCAAATCCCACTAAGGATGAGTGAATTTTCCTGATTTACAGCAGTTGCTCAATTCTTCAATTTGTGTAGCTATCAGAATCCTCAAACAGCAAACCAGCCATTTCCCAGGAAGATTTTGAAAGTTTTGTACTAAGTCTTTGTTAAGCTCCCTACCGACTTTTATCTTTCAGGTGTGGAGAATACATCAGTTTTTCAATCATAATGATAATTATGTTCTTACATAACCATCTCCCACAAAGAACACTAATGCAAGGCAAAAAGAATAACCCTACTAAGGAGATGAGAAATACTGCCTAAAAAAATTAATTTCTCAAATTAGACTCAGATTTCTCAACTTTCGTGTAAAATGTTATAGACATGTTACATACTAAAGCACCAAACTAAAAATAGAAAGTTCTGGATCCCAGCCCTCCTGGCTCAGGGGTAGGCTGGATCAGCTACAAGTTCAGTCTCTCAAATTCTTAACCTGTTAACAAAAATCAAAAACACAAAAATGACCAGAATTACTAGTCAGATAGAGACTGGTAGAAACCCCCAGACTACCGCCCCGGGGTTACCCTTCGCGCCTGGAAACAGACTTATTCCATGGATTAGCTCTCAGCCCAACAGCAGAAAGACCTACATGCAGAAAACCTACTTCAGGGCAATACATCCCTTAGATCAACCAGCCATGAGACATCAGAGGGGCAGCACTCACACAGAGCAAAAGCTGGACTGACAGGAATACACACATAAGAAGGACACAGGGAGGGAGTAGTCAGTCGCGGAGAGGAGAGCTCTCTACGGTTGGGGAGGGTAATGGGGCTGTGAAATCAGATTGTGCATTAACTGTTGAATGTACAAATCTGCTCGGGCAAATTTGCACCCCAAACACAATTTAAAAAAAAAAAATTCTTAACCTGTTAAAACGGAGACAGCTTTTTCTACCTCCCTCACAAGACTATTCCAAGGAATGAGAACTCACATAGGACATTTTCATTATAAAGCACCATATTATGCAAGATACTCTTACTGGAGTGCAGCTTTGTTAAAGTAGAAGGGCCATGAAATCTGCAAGGAGAAGCACCTGGGGTTCAAATCCCACCCATGCCCCTATTAGCTGTTCACTTGGGTAATGACCCTCTTCAGTTTCAGCCTCTACCAGGTGAGGACAATTGTGAGGATTGTGAGGATTAAGTAACACTGAACATGAAAAGCACCTGGCACTTGGTGTAGGCAATGAATGTTAGTTCCCTATTATAAACAAAGCTTTTTTTCCCTGAAAAAAATAAGACTTCACTTTTTAGCCTTTAACTATACAAAATTCTAGGTTCAGTTTGCACAAAAGCTTTTTAAAGACAAGCATTTAGGAACACAATCGCATATTTCAGAAAATATTTTTTCACAACTAGTCTCTTAGGCTCAGAACAAAACGGAGAATGTGTTTAAATTCATGGAAAAGCCCATGATTATCGGCCTTCCACAATTAGTGCTTTTCACATTTCATATTAACAAGCTACTATCTGTTGCTAAAACCCATACACCAAACACATGATCTACGATCTAAAGTCCCATTCTGGATTCACTTTTCCTCTCAAACGATGTAGAGCACAATCAATTTGAAAAGCATCTAGATTCGGGAGGTAAAATCCCGCTGCAGCTTCGAGACCCACCAACCATAAACCCTTGAATCCTGCACCAAGCCTTACTGTCCAGAGATTCAGATATGCCACTTGAGGTCTAAGGGGCGCTTTAGCATGCTAAATTAAAGCCACAAGAATGGCTGCCCCCAAAGGGAGATAACAATGTGTCTTAAACAGAGGGCTCTTTATCTCTTCCCATTCCACCAGCGTAAATTAGGAGGTTGGCAGTAAGGCCTCCTCAGCGATGGGAGTTTCCTTCTGCAGGGAAGGACCCTAGCCCATTCGTGCAGGTGATGAAACTACCAACCAGCGTCGCACCAAGCCCTCCGGCACCACTCCTTTTCCTAAAAGACACTCCCTAAGCGGATTTTGACCTTGCAAGACCATTGCGAATGCAAAAGTAACTCTGGATTGCAGGAGCGCAGCGTCCTCGATCTTACCCTCGCTGGAGTTCCCGACGGTCTCGGCTCCTCCAACTACACACCTTTCCAATGCAAGCACCCCAAGGACCAGCAGCCGAAGGATCTCCATCATTGTCCAGGTTGGGACCGTCAAACGACAGGATCCGGGAGGAGCGCAAGAAGACGCACCGGGACTCCGCAGCCTCGTCAGCGCTACCCAGGAGCGCTCTCACCAGGCGGCATCGCTCGCCAAGCCCAAACGCCGCGCACCTGCAAGCCCCTGAGTCGCCAGCGCGCTTCCCCGCCCGCACTTCCCCAAGCCAGCAAAAAGCTTCCTCTTCCGGCAATTAACCTCTGCTGGCCCTCGCGCCTCCTTCCTGACCCTTTTTACGTAACCGCGGCGGATCCCCGGGAAGGGGCGGTGCCAGGGGCGTTTCCAAGTGCGCGCGGCGGCCTCGCGGCTGGCGGCGAGGCTCTCCCGGACCTAACGAGGTGGTCCGGAGACCCAGAGAAGTCACATCATGCGAAACGTACTTCTCACTCGCCCTTACGAAACCACCGTTACAGTAAAAAAATAACTTTCTGTTGCGGCCTAACGTCTCCAGGCTCCTGTTCCCTTGTTTAACGGTCCTTTGCAAAAAAAGAGGAATCTCCTGGCTGCCTTTAACCGGCTCTCTTGAAGACTAGCTCAGGAGGCGTTTTTTCGCGAGAACCATTGAAGCTTGTTTTCCATGGTAGCAATTGCCTTACCTGCTAAGGCCAACGTTAAAAGAAAATCCCGTGGGAATGCTGCGCTAGTGACGGGCACTAGACTAAAAAGTTTCCTTCTCAGAGAAATATCCTAGAAATTTCATAACCTTAATCTGAACTTCCTCTCTCAAATCTCATACCTGAGTACTATTTAAGTGATAATAACAGCGCACGAGATAGTTGGGTTATGAGCAGTGGCGTCACTAGGGTTTTTGGCACCCCGCGTGGTAACTTACAGCGTCACCTCCCTCATGTATCTCATCCCATACCAGACCATACAAAATCCTTAACAATGTTTATTAACAATTCTAATTATAGAATAATATGTGATAGAGTTGTAAATTGCTTAAATGTATTATTTCTTAGATTGTATGAATACTAACAACAAAATTATTTCGCTAAATCTTTCCCCATTGAATTACATTTTTAGTTCTGCTTTAAGCAAAAGCCTTTTTTGATTTCTCTTCCTTTAATTTCCACTTCACCTTCAAAAAAGTTATTGATACATGTTACTAAATATTAATTATAACAATATTGTAGTTAAAATGTCAGAAAAATTCGACAAAATTAAACTCAAACTCACTGCCCTGGAGTCGGATCCGATTCATAGAGACTCCTCCTTGGGTTTCCCAGGCGGTATCACTATGGAAGTTGATTGCCCAACCTTCCTTCCCAGGAGTGGCTGGTGGGTTTGAACCACCAGCCTTCTGATTAGCAAACACTGGCAGTAAAGAAAACAACTGTATGTGCTTGTAACCCTTGCAGAGGAAACCAGGTGATCCAAAGTGTCATTGTAATTGGGTAATGATGACAGCTCTGATCAAGGAGCATTGTTCTTGTTGTTGTTATGTGCCTTCAAGTTGGCCCCGACTCATAGCTACCCCTCCTTGGGTTTCTGAGGCAGTATCACTACAGAAGTAGGATTGCCCAACCTTCCGTCTGAGGAGTGGCTGGTGGGCTGGTGGGTTTGAACCGCCAGCCTTCTGGTTAACAGTCAAGTGCCTTAGGCACTATGCTACCAGAGCTCAAGGAGCATTGTTGGTTGTTGGTGTTTGCCAGTCGAGTCGGCCCCGACTCAAAGCGACCCCTCCTTGGGTTTCCGAGGCAGTATCACTACGGAAGTAGGATTGCCCAACCTTCCTTCCGAGGAACATTAGAAGGTTCAAAAAATAAATTAACCAGAGTTTTAGCCTTATAGGCATATTGATACATGTAAGCTAGGCTTAGAAAAAAATGTTTGTTATAACTAACTACAGGGATATTTTTTATAAAAATAATAATAATAATAATAAATTTCTACTGAAACAATGCACAAAAAGTTTATAAAGTCATTTTGGTGTCATTTCTTTCTGACACTATTACCCAGTGCTGTTCATATGACCTGGACCCCCTTAGTGACACCACTGGTCGTGAGATGATTGTGGCATTAGATATATGGAATCAAAGTCTTTGGGGAAGATTGCCCCACTTTCCTTTTTTCTGCCTTTTTAGTTTTTCATGTATAGATCTTAATGAGCTACTATATTTTTGAATTACATATTTTTAGTTAAACCATTACTAAACTAAAAGTTAAGTAATACTCACGATAATGTTAACAGACAAAACTACTTTCCTACTATTTCACTGCCTGGTTCAAATTTTCACACCTTTTAGACTGTCTATAGTGTCTGTTCATTCTTCCACATGGCCCCTGTCTTAGGCTGGAAAGAGAAGCAAAACCAGGCTGGAAAGAGAAGCAAAACCAGTGAAGCTTGTGTGTGTGTATGATTTATCAAAGAAATGGCTCATGAGGTTGTAAAGGCTGGCAAGTCTCACATCTGTGGGTCAGATGTCAGGCTGGAGGCTTCTCTTGAGTTACATAGCTGCAAGAGCTGATGAACACAAGATTGGCAGGTCAGACCGCAAGCTGCTGGTTCACAGGCTGGGTAGGCTAGGGCCCAAGATCACCACGCAATATGGCAGGCCGCTGGCTCAGGAACCAGTGGTCAGATGATTACAAGCCAGATGCAGGATCTAGATCAAGTAAAAAGCCAGAGAGCTTTTCCAGGACATCCATATAGATTGGAAGCAGGCCACACCCCTGAGGAAACTCCCTTTCAAGTGATTGGTGGCTCATAGCAGATCTCATCATGGGAGATGACTATATCATAACTGAGCATCATGGCTCTGCCAAGTTGACGTATAACCTTAACTATCACACTCCCTATCACTCTCAGTAGATGAGAGCTTAGGAAGATGATAGTAGTAATTATGATAAGGGTACCATTTGAATCAATGGATAGATTATTCAATGAACTGGGTTCTGATAACTGATTAGTTTCTTGTATTAGAAAGGGGTAATTAGAGTCTATCTCATACTTCATATCAAAGTAAACTCCCAAAGAATAAAGCCATAATAATGTTAGGGGAAAAAAAAATATGTTTTTTTACAAACATATGAAAATGAGAGGAACATTCTAAGCACAAAAGCAAAGGAAGAAACCATAAATTTTATGGCTTCGTAAAAATTTCAATTTGATGAAAGTCAAAAATACCATAAACAAGATGGGGGAAAAAAAATGACCAAAAAAGAAATGTTAGAATAGAATATGACTAGGGAATTTCACAAAAATGGAATAGTCAATAAACACATTTTAAATATCAAATCTCACTAGTAACAACAGCAAAATTAAGAAACTAAGATATAAAGATTCATTCAGTGTGGACGAAAGAGCTGAGAAGCATACTCAGGGACTGTGGGACTGTAACTAGATACTTTTTGTAATTTGATAACCTGCATCAAAAATACTACAAATTTTCCTAAGTGTCCATCAACTGAGGAATGGATAAACAGACTATGGTACATATACACAATGGAATACTATGCAACGCTAAAGAATAATGTAGATAAGAGACCTACATAAATGGAAAAACATCGCATGCTCGTGGATAGGAAGACTGAACATTGTGAAAATGTCAGTTCTACCCAAAGCAATCTATACATTCAATGCAATCCCAATCCAGATCCCATCAACATTCTTTAG
>NW_006923217.1:1753-4947 GCF_000298275.1 Orycteropus afer afer | reverse complement strand
CTTCCGTAGTGATACTGCCTCGGAAACCCAAGGAGGGGTCGCTATGAGTCGGGGCCGACTCGACGGCACATAACAACAACAACAACAAATATATATATATATATATATATATATGTTATATATAGAAGTCAAGAAGGTACTAGGAAAAGAAAGTCATTTTCAGCTAGTAGAATCAAGGAAAGCTTAATAAAAAGCCCAAAACTCTGAGGGGGGGGAACTTTCCAATCAGAGGAATGTGGTTGGAACAGTGTTGTTCCCCGCTCCCCCGTCCACCCACCATGGCACTGGTTCCAGCCACAGGTATAGAAAGTGTGCAGCAGAACAGGGTAACCAAAGTCCCAGCTTTTTGGCCGAAGGACTGCAAAGGTGAACCCCGTGGAAGCAGAAAGTACCAGACGGGAGAGGGAGGATCTTTAAAGTTGTTGGTGAGCATTTGCTCACCTCAAGCTGCAAGTGTGTGGATGTAACCCTCATAATGCATAGGCTTTGAGAAATAACTATAGGTGAGACTGTGAGCCAAGTCCGAAACTGGTAACCGAGAAGACTGCCCACTGAGTGGTGTACACAAGATAGATCCCAATAGTACTGTGAAAGTTTTGAGAACTGACACAAAATACAACTGACAGTGGCTGCCTGGAACTTGTGACCTGAATCCAACTGAATCAATTGCCTGCTAAGACAAAAAAACCCAAAAAAACCTATGTAGGATTTAAATAACCTAGAAATTCAGAATGTCCAGAATATA
Source organism: Orycteropus afer afer (assembly GCF_000298275.1). NCBI lineage: Eukaryota > Metazoa > Chordata > Mammalia > Tubulidentata > Orycteropodidae > Orycteropus > Orycteropus afer. The sequence continues at coordinate 4,202 of NW_006923217.1, read as the reverse complement.
ATTCAAAATTGCTCAGCAAACAAATAACAGAAGTTCTTAAGCTCATAGGAAAATGCCAGTGCCAGGAAGATAGAGGTGTTGGAATTATCTGACAGATTTCAAAGCAGCTGTTACAAAAAGGTTTCAATGGTATGGGTGAACACTTGAATAAAAGTCTCAGCAAATAGAGAAAAAAAGAAGACCCAAATAGAAATCTCTGAACTGAAATATACAGTAAGTGAGATAAAAAACTTACTGGGTAGGCTCGAAGTAGAAAAGAGAAGTGAGTGAAGTTGAAGACAGGTGAATAGAAATTATCCAGTATCAATAAGAGAAAATAAATCTGTACAAATTAATAGAACCTGAGGGACATGGGACAATAAGAAAATAAGGTACTACAAGGAGAAGTGAAAGTGAAAAATATTTGAAGAATAAATTTGGTGAGAGACATGAGCAGACTCAAGAATCAAGAAGGTCAACAAACTGAACAGAAAAATTCTAAAGAAATCCACACCCAAACATTTCACAACCAAATTTCTGAAAATGAAAGATAAAAAATATTGAAAGAAGCTATGTAGAGAAATGATAAATTGCCTAAGGATGAACAGTGATTTTAATGACAGCTTTAGGTGAAGGAAAACGAACAATACATTGCTAGTAAGCCTGCTTACAGTAGTTAAAGTTGGGTGTTGTGGTTTTGAGTGGCTTGGCAGCTTCATGTAGTTACTCCCCATGATGAGATTGTAATCACCTGCATGGTGGATTCTGCTGTGAGCAGCTAAGTAGTTGCCTTTGGGGTGTGGCTTGCTTCCGGTATGTAAGGACAAGTTTTTGAAAAAGGTCTTTAGCTTTTTGACACATTTTCGGTCCTGCATCTGGTTGAGTCGTTATCTCTAGTTACTGGACGTGAACCAGTGCCTGCTGTGTTGCCTGCTGATCTCGGGATTGTGTCATTTTACCTATTGACCTTGGGTTTGTCAGCCTCAGCATCCAGCAGCTGTGTAAGTTAGAAGATGTCTCCAGCTCCAATGGGCCTGGAACAAGAGGCAGAGCTGAAGCTCAAGGTCTAAGGGCCTTCACCAAGCCCATAGAGCTGGTACTCTGAAATTGGACATCTAGCCTCCTAAACTGTAAGAGAATAAATTTCTGTTTGTTAAGGCCATCCACTTGTATTTCTGTTATAGCAGCACTAGAGAATCAAGACACTGCTCTAAAACAATTACTAAAGAAAAATTTTCAGAAAGAAGCTTAATGATACCTGAAGGAAACTTGGAACAGCAGGAATGAAGAAAGCAAAATGGAAATGAGGTCTGAGTAAGTATAATAGATTATTCTTAAATTTAAAAAAATTACATTTGATGGCTTAAAGACAAAATTTTACATTGTCTTATGTGGTTCTCAGTGAATGTGGAGGTGATATTTATATTGATGCTAATAGACTGTAAGAGTATAAGAATATATTTAGTATATTGTAATCTCCAGAGTAACAACTATTAAAAGCTATACAAACATATATTATAAAACATTCTAGATAAATTAGAATGTAATACTAAAAAATATTAAAGTAACTCATAGGAAGGCAGTGAAGAGCACCCAGAGGAATGAGAAACAGAATAAACACAAAGCAAACAGACCTAAATCCTAACATATCAATAATTATATTAACTGTTAATAACTGAAACACATCAATTAAAAGGTTCCCAGGATGGACTAAAAACTGGTAACTCAAAACTCATTTCAAATACAATGATCCAGGTTATAAGAAAAAGATAAACCATGCAAACAGTAATCAAAGGTGAAGTGGTTATGTTAATTTCAAACAAAATTAACTTTAGAGCAAAGAAAATTACCAGAAACAAAAGAGGTAAAATGGTCAATTTGCCAAGAAGACTTAATTTTAAATGAGTTTGTACATTTAAAAGTGCTTCAAAATACATGAAGCAAAAACTGACAATTCAAAGGAGGAATAGAAAAATCCAGAATTACAGTTAGGCACTTCAATATACCTCTCTTAGTAATCAATAGACCTACTAAACAGAAAATCAGCATACTGTATGGAGAAGTATATAGAATTGAACAGGAACAGGATTTAAATGACATTTATAGAACACCCAATAAAATCATAAGACATTCCTTTCAAACATACATGGAACATTTTTCAAGATGCATCCATATTCCTAGGCATTTTTCAGTCCAAAGTAGTGGTGGTGGTGGTAGGTGCCATCAAGTTGGTTCCAACTCATAGCAATCCTAGGTACAACAGAATGAAATACTTGCCAGTCTTGCACCATCCTCCAATCATTGCTATGTTTGAGCCCATTGTTGTAGTCACTGTGTCAATCCATCTTGTTGAGGGTCTTCATCTTTTTTGCTGACTCTGTACTTTACCAAAAGTGATATCCTTCTCCAGGTCCCTCCTGGTCCCTCCTGATAACATGTTCAAAGTTCAAGAGATGAAATCTCTTCATCC
>NW_006923217.1:0-1508 GCF_000298275.1 Orycteropus afer afer | reverse complement strand
CTCTTCTGCACCCTGAGCTATCTCCCTGTGCATACACAGCCCTTCTATTCTCCCATGATTGATCTCTCCAAGGAGTGTATCTACCTAATGTAAATGTTCAACTCATATGCCTCTTTTGCTTGATTGGCAGCCACAGGAGTGGGTTCAATTCCAGACCTGGAGGGCAGCTAGAGGCCATAGTCTCATGGGTTTCACCAGGCTCTATCAGACCAGCAAACCTGTTCCCTTTTCTTTTGGCATACTTGTTCAATATTCTTCAACACCATACTTCAAATACATCAATTCTTCTTACCCACTGCCATTGAGTTGGATCCAACTCATAGTGACCCCTCCTTGGGTTTTCAAGGCAGTATCTCTACAGAAGTAGATTGCCCAACCTTCCTTCCAAGGAGTGGGTGGTGGGTTCGGATTGCCAGCCTTCTGGTTAGCAGTCAAATGCCTTAGGCACTATGCCACCAGAGCTCCCTCAATTCTTCTTAGATCTTCCTTATTCATTGTCCAGCATATGAGGCAGTTGAAAATAAAATAGTTTGGGTCAGGTGCACCTTAGTCCTGAAAGTGACATCTTTACTTTTTAACACTTTAAAGAGGTCTTTTGCAGCAGACTTGCCCAATGAAATACATCGTTTGATTTCTTGACTGCTGCTTCCATGGGCATTGATTGTAGACCCAAGTAATAAGAAATCCTTGAAAACTTCAATCCTTTCTCTGTTTATTCTGCTGTTGCTTATTGATCCAGTTGTAAGGATTTTTGTTTTCTTTATGTTGACGTGTAATCCACACTGAAGGCTGTAGTCTTTCATCTTTATCAATAAAGTCAAGTCTTCTTCACTTTCAGCAAACAAGGTTGTATGATCCGCATATCGCAAATAATGTGTCTTCCTCCTCCTTCATGTAGCCCAAATTCTCCTATTTGCTCAGCATACAGATCGAATAAGTATGGTGAAAGGATACAACCCTGATGCACACCTTTCCTGATTTTAAACTATGCAGTGTCTCCTTGTTCTGTTTGAATTATTATTTCTTGGTCTATGTACATGTTCCTTGTGAGCACAATCAAGTGTTCTGGAATGTTATCCATAATTTATTATGATCCACACAGTCTAATCCCTTTGATAGTCACTTTTTTCAGCTTGAGAAATGCTGAGCATGTTCTTCCCTTTTGGTTTTCTAACTCCAAGTCTTTGCAAATTGCATTAATACCTTGGTCTTCTCAAGCCGCCCTTTGGAATCTGTTCAGCTCTTTTACTTCATCATTTCTTCCATTTTCTTTAGCTATTCTCCATTCAAGAGTAAGGTTCAGAGGCACTTCCGATATCCATTTTGAGTCTTCTCTTTCCTTGTCTTTTCGTTTTATTTATTTATTGTGATTTGAGTGAAGATTTACAGAGCAAATTCACTTTCCATACAGCAGTTCACATATACTTTGTCTCATGTTATTGACCACAGTTTACCACAATGCAACAGCTCCCCTCCCACTTTCTCCCCATAGTACCTCTTCCCAGTGA
>NW_006923216.1:57380-57862 GCF_000298275.1 Orycteropus afer afer | reverse complement strand
GGTATTTTCACGCAAATTCTTCTGCTAGTTGGGGTTTAATCCAATTCTGCATCCTTTCCTTCAAGCCTCAGGGGTCCAAGATTATTTCTGTGTCTGTGTTAATTGGTTTCCCTTTTCTTTGTTGAAGAGGGTCTGTGCAGTCCTTCTGCCTAGTCCGCCATCTTGCCGGAACCCCCCCTCCATTGGAACTTTTTTAAGCTCAGGGCAGTGGGTGGCTTTATTGACCAGTGCAATTGTGTGGGGCTCAGAAGGGGGCCAGGTAGCTACCCAGAGCGACCGAGTAGTTGATCCTGTGGGCTTGGGACCATAGTCGCAGGGGACATCAATCTCAATTGGCATAACATACTATACAAAACATTGTTCCACCTCCTATTTTGGTGAGTAGCAACTGGATCTTAAAAGCTAGCAAGCTGCCATCTAGATGCAACAATGGGTGTCTCCTCATCAAGAAGAAAGAAGAAAACCAAATGAATGGAAACAAT
>NW_006923216.1:53322-56785 GCF_000298275.1 Orycteropus afer afer | reverse complement strand
GTCATGCTCTGCAATCAGTGTCTTGAAAATTTTAATAACCTTATCCTCAAATTTGTGTTTTGTAAGTGAAGTCCAATGGGACAATGGAGCAGGTGCTGGGGGCTTGGAACCTCAGCTCACACACAGTTCCACCTTGCACCACCTCTCCACATCCCAGGTATGAGTTATTGACTGCCAGCTGCCCTGCCTCAACCCAGCCCTTGCTGCCATCATGCATCCCCATGGGACCTGAGCACAGGCACCAGGAAGGTTGGGTCTGGGCTTATCCTTCCTATGCACAGAGTTGCAGTGTGAAGCTGCAGGCCCCTAGGAGGGTCTGTATCCACCCAACAAATATTCCTGTGTCCAAGGCAGATGGCATTTAATGGCAAAACAAACAGACAAAAACCACTCTGACAGGTGGAAGGAGAGACTGTAGAAGAAAGAAAGAAAGACATTTTCTCTTGCATTTTGAACAAGGAAACCGTCATCTCCATTTTGTACTGGGCCCTGCAAATTATGTAGCTGACTCTGCTTCCAGGTGTAGTTCATGGTGCAGGTACCACCTTTATGCCCTTAAACTCAAACTCAGGGCTTTCTAATAATAGAACCTGTGGGCTCTTCCTGGGGGTTTTCTCTGATAGAAGAATGGGGGTAGGCTTCTTCTGGGGCTACCTAACCTACAGCTGCAAGAGATTCCAACAGATAGCTGAGTTGAGGACCACCACCACCTCTATTTGTCATCCTCTCTGAGTTCACATCCTCCACTTTCCCCTCAGTTCCCACTGGCACCCTTGGCCAACTTTCCATCTTCCTAAATCTCCAGGCCTGTTCCCCACCGCTCCTCAGCCCCTTGGCACCTTTGCACTTGCTGTTCCTTTGTTCAGACTGCTCTTCCAGCCTTTTTCATGGCTGACTCCTTTGGCTCACACCCTCAATGGCCCCCTGCAGAGGTGCCTCCTGCATCCTCTGGTGCTTTCTTTGTAGCCCTCTCCAAAGTCACCTTTTTGTTTATTTGATTATTTATCTCTCGGTGCTCTGCTCCATTCTCAGGTCAGCTCCCTGAGGGCAGAGACTTTTCTGTTTTGTTCACTGATGTGTACCCAGAACAGTGGCAGGCACCCAGTGAGAGCCAGTGACTATATGGTGAAGAGATGATCCCAGGTCTGGCTTATGTTGGTGTTGCAAGCCTTGGTCTAACCAATGACTTAAAAGGTGATGGATCAAAACAGAGTTTGACAGACCCCCACCAGGCTGGTCACAGCAGGGTGCTGTGTGGAGCTGACAGGAGACACTGCAAAATTCTTCCTCGTCCTATAGCCCACTCTTGGTGAAGTGACAGTGAACAGCAATGACTGAGAGGGAAACAATGGCTGCTTGAACTGCCAGGGAGGAGGTGAGATGTTGGATACATTCAATTATCACCTAAACCCTATAATCACTCATAATCTGCCTGAGATAAATCACAGGCAGGTAATTATTATATCAGGCCAGGTAGTAGAGAGAAATTTTAAAATAGCAATCAAAGAACTTCCTGGTTATTTCAAATCCATCCTTTCTCCCTCCAGGGGACAAAAGTGCTTTGGCTGTAGAATTGACCAGGCGTAGAGAAATGAGATTGCTCAATGCAAAATGGGAACTCCTAGACTTAATGTTTCTCTCCATCAGGTTCAGAATAGCACACCTGTCAGAAGTTCTAAATCAATGATCACCCATCCAGAATAAATCACACTGTAGTGACTTCCTATTTCCTGGTGTCAAACCCACCTTCCTGAACTTACTTTCCAGACCATCCATGTTTCCCTGATCTCTTGTTCCTGTCTCTGCTCAGGCAAAGTCTCAGGACTCAGGATTCTCCACTTGGTCTTGCCTTGGGCCTTTGCCCACTTAGTTTCCCACGATGGTAAGCCCTCCCCCATCCAAACATTGCCCAGGCCCAACTCAAGCCACCTTTCCTGTGAGCCTTCTGCACCCTCCCAAGGCCATGATACTGGAGAAAGGCTGCACCTTATATGCCTCAGGAAATCTTGTCTCCAGTCCCTACCCTTAAAGGATGTGCTGGGTTTATTTGACCCTGCATTGGTCTGAACCCTGGGTTGGCCAGTTCCAGGGCTTTCCTAAGGCTGGGCCACCCATTCTCATCCACTTAAAGTAGCACCTTGGGACCAGCTCCTCTGCTGGGCAACAGAAACTGCACTGGGCTAATGGAAGGCAGAAGAATGGAGGTGGGCTTACTGGCAGGATGCTGGGCATGGGGAAGGTTTTTGGGGTGACAAGAGGCACAACCTACCCAACTTAAGACAGGCTGGCATCAGCTGGATTCAGCTGTAGTCTCTCAGTTGAGGCTGTGGGCTCTGGCTGACTGCTGGCTATATTTCTGGGCTCTATCTGGTTGGACACAGTGGTCACACCTGTCCAAGTAAAGGTCCATTAGGACATGGCAGATGCTTCTTCCCAGTTGCTCAGACAAAACTGTGGGGTTAGTTCTAATGAGGTCTTGACAAGTTGACCAGATTTGCATGTCCACCTCAGGGCCAATCATGGTGTCCAAAGGAGAGCAGTGTTCTCATTGGCCTTGGTCACAAGCTGCACCCCCTCCATCCCCATGTGGGACACAGCTCTACCAGCAGCATAGGAACTTAGGGCATATAAGGTTTCCCAGGAAGAGGAAATGGGTGTTGGGTAGCCCCAAAACCAAAAATCACCCTGATGCTAAAGTGATTCTTCGGGGGAACCAAAGAGAGCTCTACAGAGTCAGGGGGACCCAAGGACCCAAGGCATGTGGGGGCTGGATTTCCTGGCTCTTCCTCTCCCCAGGGTTTACTTCAAAAAGAGCACTTGACTTCATCCATCTCTGGTTCCCAGGAAAGGAAATCCATTTGAACAGGCTTGAGTCACAGTCATGGCTGCCAGGGCCTATCCTGAGTGCTAGGGCCCCTCCAGAAAAGAAAGAAGGCTCTGAGGACAGGGGTCATGCCAGTGGGCAGTTGGTAAAAATGTGGCTGCTGCCAATTATAACCTAGGCCACATTAACTTTTTTTCCCCAAAATTAAAACTTTTATAATTTTCCTTTTAATGTCACTACTATTTGACACAATTCCATGATGATGGTTTATCTGAGTGGAAAATTGCCCCTGGAGTGTATAGCTGAAGCCATAGCAGGGCTGGGGGAGAGTATCCACATTCTCCATTCCCTTGGTTTGGGAGGACCAAATTTTCTGACTTTACCTCAGGTTTCTAGCTGGTCAAATTAAAAAAAAAAAAAAAAAAAAAATGTCATTTCAAATGTATAGAGACAAAAGTTTATTAGTAGTTGCCAGGGGATGTGGGGTGGGGCAGGGTAGAGGGAAACATTTAAGAAGTACTGAGTGGGGAGGAGGCGGGGCAGGATGGCGGACTAGGCAGAAGGATTGCACAGACCCTCTTCAACAAAGAAAAGGGAAACCAATTAACACAGACACAGAAGATAATCTTGGACCCCTGA
>NW_006923216.1:42523-46287 GCF_000298275.1 Orycteropus afer afer | reverse complement strand
GGAGGAGTTGCTATGAGTCAAGATCCACTGGAAGCAGTGAGGGTTTTTCTTTTTTCCCCCCTCTGGCGGCCTGGGAAGGAAGAGAGAGTTTTGAAGGATGTAGAGCATTTGAAATTGTAGGTATGCTGCAAATACAAGAGTGGTCAATGCACTAGGGAACAGAGTCTTGGGAGGTGGGCTCAGGTCTATGGGGCCTGAGGGGATCCATCTCTGGTGCCTCTGTGTGGTAGTTAAGGTTATGTGTGAACTTGGCTGGGCCTGGTTGGGTGGCTGGGCAGCTGGATGTAGTTATTCCCCATGGTGAGATTGGTAATCAACTCCATGGTAGAATCTACTGGAGCAGCTGAGTAGTTGCCCTAGGGATGTGGTCTGCTTCCAGTATATAAGAAGCTTTGGGACTAAAAAACCAAACCAAACACACTGCCATCAAGTCAGACCTGACTTACCGCGACCCCTCCTTGGGAATAGTCTCTAGCTTTTGGTATACTTGGATCCTGCATGTATGTGAACCGTCTTTCAGTAGCCTGCTATGTTATCTGCTGATCTTGGACTCTTAATGGACTTGAATCAATGTCCTGCCACGTGGTTTTGATAATATTGGGACTGTGCCTTTTTAAATTGCTGACCTTGGGTTTGTCAGCCTCAGCAGCCAGCTGCTGCCTGAGTGAAGAAAGCCTCCAGTTTCAGTGGGCAAGGAGCAAGAGGCAGAGCTGAAGCCCAAGGTCAATGGGATTTCACCCAGCCCCTAGAGCCTGGCACTTTGAACTCAGAAGGTACTTGACTGCTAACCAGAAGACTGGCAGTTCAAACCCACCAGCCACTCCTCAGAAGGAAGGTTGGGCAATCTACTTCCGTAGGGGTACCACCTCAGAAATCCAAGGAGGGGTAACTAGGAGTCGGGGCCAACTCGACAACACATAACAACAACAGCAAACTGTAAGAGAATAAATCCCTGTTTGTTCAAGGCATCCCATTTGTATATTCCTGTTAGAGCAGCACGAGGTAACCAAAACACTCTGTGGGAAGCTAGAGGTAAACTACTACCTGCAAGTTTTAAACAAGGCTATGTGACCAACACAATATGACTGAGGAAAAGAAAGAGAGAAAAAAGCAGAAAGAGCAGAAAGGAAGAGACAATATTATCATTCTTTGCAGATACAGGCAGTCTCCAGGATATGAACAAGCTCCATTCCTGAGTCTTTAAGAATTTGTAGCTAAGTTGAACAGGTGCATACAGTTCTCATTTAGCCTTACTTTAGTGCAAGAAAAGACAAAGCCTTTTCAATGATTTAAAAACTGCACATACAGCCAGTAAAGGTGATTATGATGAAGAATTTATTGCAACCAGGGTGTTTTGGTTACCTAGTGCCACTCTGACAAGAATATACCACAAATGGGGTGACTTGAAGAAACAGGAATTTATTCTCTTACAGTTTGGAGGCTTTAAGTCTGAGTTCAAAGTGCCAGGTGCTAGGAGCTGGGTGAAATCTCCTCAACCTCAAGCTTCAGCTCTACCTCCTGCTCCCAGGCCACTGAAGCAGGAGGCTTTTTTTCACTCAGCTTCTGGCTGCTGAGGCTCACAAGCCCAAGGTTGACAAGTGAAAAGGCACAGTCCTGATGTTACCAAACCACATAGCAGACCATTAATTCAAGTCCATTGAAAGTCCCAAGGTTGGCAGAGCATGGCAGGGTGCTGAACAACAACACAGCTACATGCAGGGTTCAAGTGTGCCATAAGCTAGAGACCATTGCCAAAGCTGCTTCTTATATACAGGAAACAGACCATATCTCTAAAGCAGCTATTCAGCTGCTTGTGGCAGATCCCACCATGGAGTTGATTGACAGTCTCATCGTGGAGAATAACTACCACCAGATGCCCAGCCACTCAACCAGGCCCAGTGAAGTTGACATACAAACTTAACTACCACACAGGGATTGGTTCAATCATTTCTAAGTTAGGTCAGATTTATATAACATTAAACCAGAGCTTCAAAGATGGTGGAATAGGTAGACAAGCTGATGGAAGACCCTCTGCACCAAAGAAACAACAAACCAAATGAAAGAGATACAGATGATAATCCTGGAACCTCAAGTTTCAAAGGAAAGGATAAAGAAGTTGATCAGATATCAACTAGAAGAAGAAACTAAATAAAAACAGGGAACAAGGTGACAAACACAGCGGTGAAATGTCAGCTGGGGAGACTGTGCAGCCATTTTAAATTTTTGCAAGCAGCATTCAGATGGGGAAGCACCCTGATAATCAGCTCTGCTTGCCAAGGACTACACAGGAACCCATACTAGTAGCTAGTGACCAGAAAGGTGCAATGTTCCCTTAATTCCCCCACCATCTCAGTGACCGGAGAGGCAGCCATCCCACTCCCACCCACCTTCTGGACTGACATGAATTCCATCCCAGGCTGGGTTCCCAACTCCCAGCTCCCCTATGGGCAGGCAGAAATTCATTCCAGGACCAGGAGCCCTGCCCCCAGCTGCTTATTGGCTCAGAAGGAATGCTTTCTGGGTCCTGGCATCTTGACCCCAACTGCTCCATGGACTGGAACCAGGTTTCCTGCCTCTGATGTCTGCTCAGGAAAGACACTGTCTGAGTGTCCTGCATACACCCTGCCCAAGTTTACTTTTTCTTTACTATGCTCTTTCTCTTGCTCTTCCTTCCCCCATGCCCAGTTTTTTTTTTTTTTTTTTAAATATTTTTTTCCTTTTAATTTAATTTTTTCTTTTTCTGGTTGTGGTTTGTTTCTCCTCTTCTTTTCTTTATTTTCATTTTGTGTGTGTGCTGTGTGTATTTTTTGAAGTCATTATTTTGTTGTAGTTACTTTTTAATTTTTTTTATCCCACACAATGGGGGTCCTCAGCCATGCCCACACTATCTAACCACATCGGCACGCCCTGCAGCCTAGCCTAGTGGGCAAGGACCATCAGCTGCTTCTGTACCAACTGATCCACAATGGAGAGTAAACAATACTAGTCCAACCTGCCTGCAACTGTTCTATATGAGCAGAGAACAGAGAACTGTGCACATATCTCACCCTCTATCACATTCAGCAAGAAACAGGTGATGAGCACCTTAAGTGCTGGCAAACTAGTGAACAGGTTAGCACACTGGCCCATTTCACCTGGGTATATCAAAGCAAAATAAAGCAAAAAGAAAAGAAATAAATTAAAAGAAAATATTGGTGAAACACCCAACATAAAATTACCACATAAACCAAACACAGCATCACAATATCTGGAGAAAACAGACAATCTCAGTTCACACAAAGAAGCATGATAAAGTAGTTCAAACAAGGTACTAAAATACTGAGCAAGGAAACCTTCTTCTTCTTCTTCTTCTTTTTTTATTGTGATTTGGGTGAAAATTTACAGAGCAAATACACTTTCCATACAGCAGTTCACATACACTTTGTCTCATGACATTGACCACAATTTACCAAAATGCAACAGCTCCCCTCCTACTTCCTCCCAATAGTTACCTCTTCCCTGTGTCCATCGCTCCATGTACTCCTGCCCCCTGAGGTGTCTCCCTGTGCATAAGCAGCCCTTTTTTCTCACATGCTTGTTCTCTCCAAGGAGTGTATCTACCTGAGGTAAATGTTCATCTCATATTATTTGTCTGGAAGCCACAGGCATGGGTTCAATTCCAGATCTGAAGGGCAGTTAGGGGCCATAGTCTCAGTGGTTCCACCAGGCTCTATCAGACCAGCAAACCTGGTCCCCCCCCTTTTTTTTTCAAATGATTTTGAGTT
>NW_006923216.1:0-5395 GCF_000298275.1 Orycteropus afer afer | reverse complement strand
CAAGATTATCTTCTGTGTCTGTGTTAATTGGTTTCCCTTTTCTTTGTTGAAGAGCGTCTGTGCAGTCCTTCTGCCTAGTCCGCCATCTTGCTGGAACTCCTCCAGGACTTTTTTCTAAGGTGCCTCTGAGTGGATTTGAATTTCTAACCTTTTAGTTAGCCACCAAGCATGTTAACTGTGCCATCCAGTGACTCCAATCAATAAACAGAGGTACAAAATGATTATCAAATATTAACAACACTGTCTTGCACTGAAACAAGATGTTTAATGGTAGCAAAACATAGAAAACCAAACCCACTGCCATCTAGTCAACTCTGACTCACGGTGGAGTGGCACTATGACAGAGTAGAACTGCCTTATTGAGTTTCCAAGGCTGTAAATCTTTTTGGAAGCAGATGCCACATCTTTCTCTCACAGAGCATCTGGTAGGTTCAAACTGCCAACATTTAGTTAGCAGCCCAGTCACCAGGGCTCCTTTGTAAAACATAGAGCTCCTGTTTAAAAAAAAAAAAAAGTCACTAGCTTGACTTTGGGCATTTTCTCCTCCCCTACCCAGCCCTGCCACCAGGAAAGTGAAGCAATTTTAGAAAGTATTAACCAACAAATACAAAAGCAAGGAGGATAACTCTTGTGAGAGATTTCAATACACTTTGAAGGAAAGAAAGCAGAAGGAGTTCAAGCTGACTGAACAGAGCAGAACAAAGTGACACCTGGTTGCCTTAGTGGGGGGACATCTAGGTGTTTGTTCATGAGAAAGAACAAAATAGTGTCATAGAATCCAGAAAACAAAGGAGCCCTCACAGGAAAGAAGTGAAGGCTGGTCCCAAAGTGACTACTTCACAGAAGATTAAAGCAAGAAGGAGAAGATTCCAGGAAGGAATTCCTCAAGAATAAAATAATGTGTGAGAGCAGAGGTTCCCAAACTACCTTGGCTCCACTTGTTCTATTCAAATGACAGTCTCCTGATCTATGTATAGGTTCTTCAAGAGCACAATTAAGTGTCTGGAATTCCCATTCTTTCCAAAATTATCCATAATTTGTTATGATCTACACAGTCAAATACTCTTGCACATTCAATAGAATACAAGTAAATGAGCTCTGGTAGCATAGTGCCCAAGGCACTTGACTGCTAACCAGAAGGCTGGCAGTTCAAACCCACCAGCCACTCCTCAGAAGGAAAGTTGGGCAATCTACTTCCATAGTGATACTGCCTCAGAAACCCAAGGAGGGGCTGCTAAGAGTCGGGTCCAACTCAAAAGCAAATAACAACAACAACAACAAACATCTTTCTGGTATTCTTTGCTTTCAGCCAAGATCCATCTGACTCAGCAATGATATCCCTTGTTCCACATCCTCTTCTGAATCCAGCTTGCATTTCTGGAAGTTCCCTGTCAATATACTACTGTAACCATCTTTGAATTATCTTCAGCAAAATTTTACTTGCATATGATTAATGATATTATTTGATAACTTCCACATTCTGTGGGATCACCTTTCTTTGGAATGTATACAAATATGGCCAGTTAGTTGGCCATGTAGCTGTCTTCCAAATTTCTTAGCATAGACAAGTAGGTGTCTCCACCGCAGCATCTGTTTGTTGAAACATCTCAGTGGGTATTCCATCAATTCCAGGAGCCTTGCTCTTCAATTTCTTCAGTGCAGCTTTGACTTCTTCCTTCAATATCATTGATTCTTCAGCATATGCCATCTCCTGAAATAGATGACAATCAAACTATTCTTTTATGTACAGTGACTCTGTGTATTCCTTCCATGTTCTTTTGATGCTTCCTGCATCATTCAATATTTTGCCCATAGAATCTTTCAATATTGCACCTCAAGGCTTGAATATTTTTCTTCAGTTCTTTCAGCTTGAGAAATGCCAAGCATGTTCTTCCTTTTGGTTTTCTAACTCCAGGTCTTCACACATTTCATTATAGTAATTGACTTCATCTTCTTGAGCTGCTCTTTGAAATCTTCTGTTCAGCTCTTTTATCTTGTTATTTCTTCTATTTGCTTTAGCTACACTCAATTCAAGAGCAAGTTTCAGAGCCCCTCTGACATCCAATTTGGTCTTTTCTTCTTTTCCTGTCTTTTTGATGACCTTTTGCTTTCTTTATGGATAGTGTTCTTGATGTCATCCCACAATTCATCTGGTTTTTGGTCACTGGTGTTCAATGCATCAAATCTATTCTTCAGATGGTCTCTAAATTCAGGTGGGATATAATCGAGATCATATTTTGGCTCTCATGGACTTGTTTTAATTGTCTTTAGCTTCAACTTGAACTTGCATATGAGTCATTGATGGTCTTTTGCACAGTCAGCTCCTGGCCTTGATTTGGCTGAAGATAATGAGCTTCTCTATTGTGTCTTTCCACAGATATAGTTGATCTGATTCCTGTGTATTCCATCTGGCAGGGTTCACATGTATAGCCACTGTTTATATTGTTGAAAAAAAAGTATTTGCAATGAATAAGTCATTGGTCTTACAAAATTCTATCATGCAATCTCCAGCATCATTTCTGTCACCAAGGCCGTATTTTCCAGCTATCAGTGATTTTTCTTTGTTTCCAACTTTTGCATTCCAATTACCAGTAATAATCAATACATCTTGATTACATACTTTGTCAATTTCAGATGGTAGATATTGGTAAAAAATTTCAATTTCCTCATCTTTGGCTTTAGTGATTGGTGCAGAAATTTGAATAATAGTAGTATTAATTGGTCTTCCTTGTAGGCATATGGATACTACTCTAACAGTGACAGCATTGTACTTAGAATAGATCTTGAAACATTCTTTGTGATGATAAATATCATACCATTCCTCTTTGTCATTGAATTTGTCATTCCTAGCATAGTAGATAATGTGATTGTCTGATTCAGAATGGTCAAAACTAGTCTATTCAGCTCACTAATGCCTAGGATATTCAGCTTTATGACTTCCATTTCATTTTTGACAACTTCCAATTTTCCTAGATTCATACTTCCATGTTCCGATTATGAGTGGATGTTTATAGCTGTTTCTTCTGATTTTGAGTTGTGCCCCATCAGCAAATGAAGGTCCTGAAAGCTTTACTCCTTCCACGTCATTAAGATTGACTCTGTTTTGAGGAGGCAACACTTCTCCAGTCATATTTTGAGTGCACTCTGACCTGAGGGGCACTGTGTCAGACAATGTTTCAGGGCTATTCATAAAGTTTTCCAGTCATGCATCAGATGTTTCACTGCTATTTAACTTAGTACCAAAAACCAAACCAAACTCATTGTTGTCAGGTTGGATCTGACTCATGGCGACCCCTCCTTGGGTTTCCAAGGTGGTATCACTATGGAAGTAGATTGCCCAACTTTCCTTCTGAGGAGTGGCTGGTGGGTTTGAACCACCATCCTTCTGGTTAGCAGTCAAATGCCTTAGACACTATAAAATAATGCACATAAATTGAAAGAAAAAAATACTTTATTTCATTTTTAAATAACCATGATTACTTCCTACTGGGATATGTGTACCTTTTGGAGACTGTACACCTTCTCAAACTTTTAAATAAGATTGTACACCACCACCTGCATTTTCTTGTTTCACATTTATTTTTACCTAGTACTTGCTTTTTATTACAGCAATTGCTGGAAAATGCAGCTTTGCAAAGATATGACATCATTGAAAAGAATGTAGCGCACTCTAATGTTGAAAAGTGAACCACTTTTGGCTGGTAGTTTGTGATTTCTGAAAAATGTCAAGTTCATTGTATTTCCCTAAAAAATTTAAAATATCCTGCAGTGCTTCTGTGAGTTCAGTACAATGCCCTGGGGTGCCTTGGTGAAGTTCAGAAATTGTGATGTTACCCAAACCAATACTCACTGCCATCAAAGTCAATTCTGACTCATAGCAACACTATAGGACAGTGTAGAACTGCCCCATAGGGTTTCCAAGGTTGTAACTCTCTGTGGGATCAGACTGCCTCATCTTTCTCACATGGAACAGCTGGCAGGTTCAAATAGCTGATCTTTGGGTTCACACCAGAGCTCCTTTACAGTTTTACAGTGCATAAAAATAGTGTTAACAGGCTTGTGACAGATATGTCAATGCATGTGGAAAAAGTTATTGGTAGTATACTGAAAACAAGGCAGATAAAAAGTGAAGCAATTACTAACTCTAGATTTTTTTTTTTAACCCTAAGTTTGGACAAGAAAGGGAATGAGACCATAGCATGCCTCTTTACTCATCAATAAATATTTGCATAATCATAATAGCATAATAATTAGTTTTAACCCAAAGTGTGATGGAGATTGGTGAATGAGAGGTAAGAAGGATTGGTATAGGAAAGTTAGGAACTTATTCACACAGCAGGATAGAACTGCAGAATGACAGAACTGATGAATGAAGAAAGTGCAGTATAAACATATGATTTGGAAACATGGAGGTAAAAATACTGGAGAAGCAGATATAAGAGGTGAAACTATTTGGGAGCAAGATCAGGATATAGGGAGATAGAGCTATTTTCCTTATTATAAGCCTTTTGGTAATATTTGACTCTTTGAACTATGTGCATGCATTGCTTTGATAAAAATATTTAAGAATGAAAACAATATTAAACCTAACAAATGTAACCCAGAAGTCCCTTGAGATCTAGATATATTTCACATGCAACAGAAATTCTAATAACTCTTCTGAGATTTCTGCAAATCCAACCCTGGGAGTGGGGAGTGAATTATATTTTCACAGTGCCTCTGGCTCCCAGCAGCTGCCTCTGCTGAATTCTTTCCCTCTGCTCTGTGTCTTGCCCCTGGGATTTTATCATGATTCACCTCTCCAACCTCTTCATATCAACTCAGAAAATAAGGCAGAAGCCTGAGAGATTGTGGGCCACAGAAAAGGAGCTCCTTATTAGATACCCCTTTTCTCCACATCAAGGTCCCTGTGTTAAGTAAATGGTTTGAACTCAGCTGCTAACCAAAAGGTTGGCAGTTCGAATCCACCCAGTGGCAATCTACTGCCATAAGATTACAGCAACTGAAATCCCCATGGAGTGCAATCCTCCTCTGATACACATAGGCTCAACAGCAATGGGTTTGTTTCGGTATTTGTCTTTTCTCCACATCAGGCTTAAGCTCCCACCTTCTGGCTAAGTCCTGACTCTTGCTCCTCTCTCAGAGATGGATGGCCCCAAACCAAAACCAAACCAAACCCACTGCCATTGAGTCAATTCTGACCCATAGCGGCCCTGACTAGATTTCCAAGGCTGTAAATCTTCATGGCTGTAGACTGTCTCATCTTCCTCCTACAGAGCAGCTGATGGGTTTGAGCCACTGACTGTGGGGTTAGCAGCCAAATGCCTTACCCACTACCACCAGAGCTCCTTATAGATGGCCCCAGAAGTACTCAACTCTTCTTCCTTTTTTTTTT
>NW_006923215.1:56824-58514 GCF_000298275.1 Orycteropus afer afer | reverse complement strand
AATTGAGCTTTTTTTTTTTTTTTTCTCTCTATGTTTTGGCCTTACAAAGGTTCTGGGTTTCACTGATTGTAGTGATCTAAAAAAGATGCATGGAAAATAGGATATATCCAAGTTTCCATTTCCAAAACAGACACTCACACTTTTCTCATATTGAGGTTCTGTGTTGGGCCTATCTTTAGAAGTTTCCTCAAATCATATATTGAAAAAAAATAAAAAGGCCATAATAGCTTTTGATGGGTTTCATATATTGACCCAGAAGTTATGTAAGAATTCAATTCTCAGAACATGGTCTAATTTTAGCTTATTTCTAAAGAAAAATGGCTGGAAGAGGGACATTTGATATTCCTTATACTTAGTTCAATACTTAACTGTTATAGATGAGTTTTACGAAATATCAATGCTATTTCCAGACAGTATAGTTCAGCAAACCACATCATTATCAATTTAAATCCATTCATTCCTATCACTCTGTGTCAAAATAATTCAATTTTTCATTTCTTGAACAAATAATTATTTGCACTAGCATTTTTACAAGTACTGGGCATATAGTAGAAAATGAAAAAAGAAAATCCCACTTTGCAAGGACATTCTAGTTGAAACAGCACAGAAAAAGTAAATTACACATTTTGGTAGAAGACAGTAAACATATGGAGAAAGGTAAAGCAGGATAGGTTAGATGAGCAGGGCGGGATCATGGGAGATAATTCTCTTTTCAATAAAGTAGTCAGAGTAGGTAGAGAAAGCAATATTTTTGCAAAAAATGGAAGGAGGTGAGTGATGGGGTCATGTGGCTATCTGTGGAGAAAAACATATATAGCAGATAAAAAATTTATTGCAAATAGTCAATGTTTTCATGAGAAGGAGGATGACCAGTGTGGCTGGAACCTAATGAAGAGCGGAGAGAAAAATAAGAAATGAGATCTGAAAGGTAGTTATGGAAATGTTTCTGCCATTGGGAGAATTTTTAAATTTACTCCATGATATATGGAAATCCAGTAGGATATTGATAAAGAGTTGTGGTGGCATTAAGAAGCTCTGGTGGTGCAGTGCATATGGCATTTGACAGCTAACCAGAATGTTGGCAGTTCAAATACACCAGCTGCTCCATGGAAGATGGATAAATCTACTTGTGCAGATTTATTGCCTTGGGAAGCTGATGGGGTTCACTATCAGTCAGAATTGACTCAGTAACAATGGGCTTGTTTTTTTTGGATAAAGGTATTTGTGGCCATTTAGCTATTATTTTGAGAATATATTTGTAGCATGATAGAGCAAAAATTAAAGAAGATAATTATGAAATAATTTCAGTAATCCAAGTGAGAGATATAATTTCAACCACGATATTAGTAGATTCAATGATGAAACAATAGTTATATTCTGGATATGTATGATAAATAAATAAAATAGTACATCCATACAGATTTGATAGGAACTAATAAAGATATTTATAACAATATCCATATGCCTACGAGGAAGACCCATTAATATGACTATTATTCAAATTTATGCACCAGCCACCAAAGCCAAAGATGAGGGAATTGAAGAATTTTATCAACTTCTGCAGTCTGAAATTGACCGAAAATGCAATCAGGATGTGTAAATTATCACTGGTGACTGGAATGCAAAAGTTGGATACAAAGAAGAATCACCCATAGTTGGAAAATTTGCCCTGGCAACAGAAATAATGCTG
>NW_006923215.1:53294-54428 GCF_000298275.1 Orycteropus afer afer | reverse complement strand
GACAGTGAGGACTATCCTACTGCTTCCATTGACTTTTGTACTATTGTACACACTGTGATTTTTTAAGGCAATCAAAATTTAGAACTAATGAATATTTTAAAAATATACACACATAGATTTTGAAAACATTCATGCCAATGCTAATTATTTAACTATGATCATTTTATTAGGTGAAACAAGTTTTGCCACTTTTGCAAGAGATTAGACTATCTTAGATCAAGGTAAACAGAACACTTGCATTTTTTACACATGATAAAATAAATCTCAGCAGTAAGACCATTCATGTGTATGTATTTCTTAACTTTTTGGATGACTCCATACATCTCTTTTTAAAACCAAAATGAGAAACCCAATATAAAACATAATACAAACAACACTCACATTGTATATCCTATTCTTAGTTGATTAACTCTCATTGCTTCATTCAAGCCAGGATGAGCTGATAAAAATTATAAACTTAAAGACCAGAAGAAGAGATGTTCATGTCAACTTGCTCATGTCACCACATCTCCTCCTCAGGGAAAGATCTAGAGATAAACTACATCTGAGTAAAATAACTTCAACTTGAAAATAAAATAAAGGTGACATATTTTCAAAGGAAGAATAAAATAAACCAAACTAAATCTCTTGTGGTGAGTTGAGAATGGAAAATAGCCACTTGTACCAAAAAGGGAGGTTTAATTTGGAACTAAAGCAGCCCAAGCTGGCCCTGAGTGTTTTCCCACAATTTTCAAAAAGAATTTATATATAACAATAATTAAGAACAGTTAATAATGCACAGGCATTTGTGAAATTTACTCAATAATATCCCAGATTGATGTTATAATAGTTGTTACTTATACTCATTGAGTTTCCTTAAGAACGTACATAAAATCCTTAATATAGCTTGAGGGGGGTGATCCTTCTGATGACCCAAACAGCTATAATTACTCCTGGTTTCTTCTCCCGTTTTGTTGTCTTTGGCTTTTGGAGTAAACCATTGCACCTCCTTCTGTGATGCCTAATGATTCATCTAAATAAGGAGCTGGCTAAAAATAAGCATTTCCTGGCTAACAGTTCTGGCCTGGTGCTCACATATCTATCTCCTTACTGGGGAGATTAGGCAGGAAAACTTGGATTGCACTCTATGCAATG
>NW_006923215.1:51617-52134 GCF_000298275.1 Orycteropus afer afer | reverse complement strand
TGGTAGCACAGTGCCTAAGGCATCAGACTGCTAACCAGAATGTTTGTGGTTCAAACCCACCAGCCACTCTGGGAAGGAAGACTGGGCAATCTACTTCCCTAAATATTTACCACCTCAGACACCCAATGGGGGTTGTTCTGAGTTGATGAGTCAGAATCGACTTGATGGCAGTGAGTTTGAGAAATGTAATAGCCATAAAGAAAACACACACACACACACATACAGATACAAAAATATATACACACATAAGCACATATGCATCTGTGTGCACACTCAAGATTGAAATTACATATATAAAACATTCCAGGTTAAAAACAAACAGACAAAAACCAGAAATTTAATTAAATTAATGAACTCAGCCTGGTGTCAGTATTTAAGACAAGCATACTAGAAAACAATTTCTATGAAGAAGAAATAATTCATCAGAAATCTAATAAAAGTTTGATGTAATTTATTATAGCAGCAAAAATATAAAATCAATAAAACTGTATTTATGAGACTATAATATGAGAAAAAC
>NW_006923215.1:46646-47956 GCF_000298275.1 Orycteropus afer afer | reverse complement strand
ATATATATATATATATATGATATACTAAGCCTTTTTAAAATGTTAATGAGCAAAGATGTCACTTTAAAGTGTAAGCTGTACCTGACCTGAGACATAGTGTCACAAGAATGTGACAGATGGATAATAACAAGGAAGACTGCAGATGAGTTGATGCATTTAAATTGTGACATTGGTAACAGATTTTGAATATACCATAGGCTGCAAGAAAAATGAACAAAGCAGTCCTCTAAGAAGTACATCTGGAATGCACTGTAGAAGGGAGAACGACCAGACTTCATCTATTATGCTTTTAAACATATTGTCAGAAGGAACCAATTCCTGGAGAAGGATATCATGCTGGGAAAAGTAGAGGGTCAGAAAAAAATGGAAAAAACCCTCAGGAGATGAATAGACACAGTGGCTGTGATAATAAGCTCAAGATGGCAATGATAGCAAGGATGGCACAGCACCAGGCAGTGTTTCTCTCCATTGTACACAGTGTCACTAGGCATTGAAACTGACTCAATGGAACCTAACAACAACAATCTTGGAAGACACTGAATATCTAGTCTCTTAATAAGTGAATATTTGTACATTTACTTCTCTAGTGATGTAATAAGGTGCTCTGGTTGTGTATTGTCTAAAGCATTTGACTGCTAACCAGAAGGCTGGCAGTTCAAACCCACCAGCCACTCCTCGGAAGGAAGGTTGGGCAATCCTACTTCTGTAGTGATACTGCCTCGGAAACCCAAGGAGGGGTTGCTATGAGTCGGGGCCGACTCGATGGCAAACAACAACAACATATATACTTTTTATTTTTTTGCAGTCAAGAAACTGATAATCACAGACACTGTGCGGTAAATGGAACCCCATTGCATCTTGGAAGCAAATCTGGTTTGCTAATTCATTGGTCAGTAATCATTTAGGAAGTAGAATACTTCTCAGTTGCATTATTAAGGGATGTATGAGAATTCCATAGAGTCACCAAAGGAGCCACATTGGGAAACATATTATAATCCCATATAAACTAATGAACATCTGAACC
Organism: Orycteropus afer afer; assembly: GCF_000298275.1. Taxonomy (NCBI): domain Eukaryota; kingdom Metazoa; phylum Chordata; class Mammalia; order Tubulidentata; family Orycteropodidae; genus Orycteropus; species Orycteropus afer. The sequence goes on along the minus strand of NW_006923215.1, from coordinate 46,932 downwards.
AAATTAGGCACAGTCTTTATGTAATTAAAAAGAAATAGATTAACTTGGGAGTGAGTATTATTATCGAGTGGTCCCAACATATTTATGGTTTGCAAACATGGACTTGTATTTCAAAATTACCAGAAAGGACAATGGAATATGCTTCCAGATTTTCTTCCTGGTATAATCTCCAATATTGTAAAGGAGCACCTGAATATAGAAATAAATTAAAATTTTTAACTTATATTTTTGTTTGTCTTCCCTAAAAGTTGAGTATACTTATATTACCTTTATCTCCTCATATAAA
>NW_006923215.1:44449-45563 GCF_000298275.1 Orycteropus afer afer | reverse complement strand
CTAAAAGATTTGATAAATCTGTCCTGGAGGAAGTGCAGCTGGAATGCTCCTTGGAAGCAAAAGTGACAGACTTTATCACACCTACTTTGTCATGTTTTCAGAAGGGAACATTCACTGAAGAAGGATGTCATGATTGGTAAGGTGCAGGATTGACAAAGGAGGGGTAGGCCCTCAACAAGATGGATTGACACAATGTCTGGGACAATGGTCTCAAATATAGAATGGATCACAGACCTGGCATGGGACCAGGCAGTGTTTTGTTCTGCTGTGCATAGGGTCGTTATGAGGCGGAGATGATACAAAAACACCTATCAATAATAACAACAATGGAAATAATATTTTAAGAATATAACAAAGCATGGTTAAAATGTTTTAATTTTTTGTTTTTGTAAAACTAGTAACAAAAGAATATATTGCCATTTGTTTTAACTGCATGTGTTTATCCAAACAGAAATTATAATTATTTTATTATTTTTTAAGCTTATTTTGAAGTAAATTGCCTCAAAGTAATTTTGAAAAGCAAGAGTTTGATTTTAAACATTCTCTTAAATGAAAATTTGCAGACACTTGGTTTACTAAATATTTTTAAATTCTATTAAGTATGATATGCATCAAATAAGAACCAATCATAAATTTACATAAAAAATAATATATTATCCATGTAAAAAGCCTCCAGCTCAAGTAACAGAAAATTTCTAACTTTCAGAATTCAGTCTAATTACACCTCTACATTACTGCTTTTCCTACAAAGCTGTACCTCTATGATTACAGTTATCCTAAGACATGGCTTGTACTAACACAACAAAAAGGAATGAGTCATGTATTTTGGACAGTCCAAACATTAGATTAGGTTTGACTAGTTTTGAACTTTATGTAATATCCAGTAATATATTTTATTTATCTCTAGTGTCTTTTCCTCAATATTATGTGTGTGAAATTCAATAAATTTACACCTTGTTCATCTAAATTGCTATATATTTTCCATTATCCCATTGTGTTAATATACCACCATTTATTTACCTACTCAATTGTATCCAAACATTTGGGTTGTTTCCACTTAGGGGAACTTACGAAAAAATCCTGCTATAATCATTCTAGTCCTGTCATGAACATA
>NW_006923215.1:17237-17888 GCF_000298275.1 Orycteropus afer afer | reverse complement strand
TTTGTAGTTGTCCTAAGTTAACAACTGATGTCTCTGGTTCTTTGTTTATAGTCTTGTAAGCTTATTTTACTTTGGCTACTTTTATAACTGTGTTGGTTCTGGGTTATGTCATCTTGTTTGTTGATCATTTGTTGTTGCTTGCTGTTGTTTGTCCTTTGTCCAAAGGACTCCTGTTAGCATCTTTTGTAGAGTTAGTCTGGATTTAAAAAAATTTTGTTAATTTCCACTTACCTGGAAATCTCCTAATTTCATCATCCTATTTGAGGAACAATTTTGCTGGATATACAATTCTTGGTTGGAATTTTTTTTTTTTTTCTTTCAAGATTTTATATATATTATCCCATTGCCTTCTTGCCTGCATGATTTCTGCCAAGAAATCAGACCTTAGTCTTATTGGTTTACCTTTATAGACAACTTCTCATTTCTCCCATGCTACTTTTGGGATTTTTTCTTTGTCTTTGGTTTGGTGAGTTTGATGATGATATGTCGTGGTAATTTTCTTTTGGGATCTATCCTTTCTGGAGTTCATGGAACTTCTTGAATGGATATATTCTCATCTTTCATCATATTAGGGTAATTTTCTACCAACAGTTCTTGGGATTTTATTTGTCTCTTCCTGTTTTGGAATCCAATTACACATAGGTTATTCCT
>NW_006923215.1:15614-16256 GCF_000298275.1 Orycteropus afer afer | reverse complement strand
TGTGGATAATGATGGTCTTTTGTGTCTGAGATATTGTTGTGTTCTTATATTTGTGTTTCATTTGTGGTTGTTCGTGCTGCCTTAGAAACCATAGCCTATCTTTAGGTTGCTGTCCATGTAAGAATGCCATTTGCATATATTCAAAATGGTTTCTCCTGTTTCTTGTAAATGTTCAAAATGGCTGCACCCTCAGAACAGCTGCCAGCAATCCACTGGTCTCTTTGTCTCCTTCACTGTGTTCCTTCCTGGTTGGCAGGCACCAATGCAGTCCTTGCTCATGCAGTCCTTAGAGATTAGAGCTGATTTTTAGGTTGCTACTGGGAAATATCAAAAATGTCTCTGCCATCAGGACAGCCTGCAGTCCACAGCTCCATTTGTACTTTTCTCTTTGTTTTCATTTGAGTTCTTCTATAAGTTGGTGTTTAGTCTACTTCTTTATCCTTCCCTTCAAATCTCAGGGTCCTACGATCATCTTCTCTGTCAGTTGCAATTGATTTCTCATTGCTTTGTTGCAAAGAATCTGTGTAGCCTGTCTACCTATTCCACCATATTGCTGCAATTGGGTTTATCAATTCTCTCTTCCAAGGAACATTCTGTTTCACTTTTTCCAGGACAGTTGTATTTATTTTTCTGGCATTCCAT
>NW_006923215.1:14079-15179 GCF_000298275.1 Orycteropus afer afer | reverse complement strand
TCACAGTCCCAATGTTACCAATTCATATGGTAGGTCATTAACTTAAGTGCATTGTAAGTCCCAAGGTCGGCAGAGCATAGCAGGATGCTGAGCAACGATATGGCTACATGCAGGGTCCAAGCATGCCATAGGCTAGAGACCATTTCCAAGGTTTCTCCTTATATACAGGAAGCAGAACACATCCCAAAGGCAGCTACTCAGCTGCTGGTAGTAGATCCCACTGTGGAGTTGATTGCTAGTTTCAACATGGGGAATAACTATCACCAGCTGCCCAGCCACTCAACCAGGCCCAGACAAATTGACACACAAACATAACAACCACGGCATCTTAGTCTTCAAAGTGTCATCTTTGTTTCTTAACACTTTTAAAAAGTATTTTGTGGAGTTCCCGTAAAATGGTGGAATGGGCAGACAGACTACACAGACCCTCTTCAACAAAGAAAAGGGAAACCAATTAACATAGATACAGAAGATAATTCTGGAGTCTTGAGCTTTAAAAGAAAAGATACATGTATTCAGAGCACATCTGATAATATTTGCCATTTTTAGGATTATGGTTTTTGGTTTCTAAGTAGGGATCATCCTCTTTGTGTCTATTTAAACCCCGATTTCTAAAATATACAAGGCCCTTAATAAATATATCTTAAATTAATATTGACAGTTCAAGCTGGAAATTATTGTAGATTCTCTTGGAATACACACATTTTAATTTGTATGTTTCTGTCTCTTCATAGTTTACAGTTATGCTAAGATATGGTTTGCACCAACATAACCAAAGATAGTATGCTATATAGATTGGGAATAAGTAATATTAGTAAAAAAAGGACATAAGAATTTACAAGAAAAAGAGAGTTCATTACATTAGTTAGGCAGGGTATTTGAAATAATAAGTAATACTCAAACTTGGAAAGTCTAGGCAGAATTTAATGGGTATAAAATTCAGTACAAAAGTGGTATGGACAAAGATAAAGAAATAGAAATTATACACTGCCTCTTATTCTTAGCAAAATAATTTAGAGACTTCCCCGTAGGTGAATAAATTATTTTCAGTGATAATTATGAAATATGCTGAATAATAATAATGGCCAGGAAAAAAAAAA
>NW_006923215.1:10271-11959 GCF_000298275.1 Orycteropus afer afer | reverse complement strand
GGAGCTCTGGTAGCATAGTGCCTAAGGCACTTGACTGCTAACCAGAAGGCTGGAGGTTCAAACCCACCAGCCACTCCTTGAAAGGAAGGTTGGGCAATCTACTTCCATAGTGATATTGCCTTAGAAACCCAAGGAGGGGTCGCTGTGAGTCGGGTCCAACTCAATGGCACATAGCAACAACAAAGAGCATTCTGTCAGTCTTCCTTCCAAGAGAGATTTGTTCATTTTTTCTAGCAGTCCGTGGTATATTTAATACTCTTCACCAATACTATAATTCAAATGCATCAATTTTTCTTGGTCTTCCTTAATAATTGTCCAGTTTTCCAGCTTTCTTGTACATATGAAGTAAATAAAAATATCATCGGTTAGTTCGGGTACAACTTTGTTCTCAAAGTGGTACTGTTTGCAACGGATATGCCCAATGCAATGCATCATTTGATTTCATTACCACTGCTTCCATGGGCATGGACTGTGGATTTAAGTAAAATGAAATCAATGACAATTTAAATCTTTTCTCTGTTTATCATGATGTTGCTTATTCAGTTGTAAGGATTTCTGTTTTCTTTATATTGAGTTGTAATTCAAACTGAAGGTGCTAGTCTTTGATCTCCATCATCTGTGTTCATGTCCTCAGTGATTTCAATGAGAAATCTTGTGTTCTCTGCATACGGCAAGTTACTGATGAGTCTTCCTCTAATCCTGGTGCTGTGTTCTTCTTCATGTAGTCCATATTCTCAGAGTTTTTTCTCGGCATACACATTGAATATATATGGTGAAAGGATACCCTAATGCATACCATTCCTGATTTTAAACCATGTAATATTCCCTTGATCTATTGGAATTACCTCTTCCTGATTTATGCAAAGGTTCCCCCTGAGCAGAGTTAAGAGTTCTATAATTACCATTCTTCACGATGTTATCCGTAATTTATATGATCCACACAGTGAGATGCCTTTGCATAGTCAATGAAACACAGTTAAACATCTTTCTGGTAGTCTCTGTGTTCAGCCAAAATCCATCTGACATCAAAAATGATATCCCTTATTCCATGTCCTCTTCAGAATACAGCTTGAATTTCTGTCAGTTCATGTCAATGTATTTCTGCAACTGGCTTTGAATTATCTTCAGCATAATTTTCCTCATGTGTGATATTAATGAAATTGTTTGCTAATTTCTACACTGTGTTGGATCATCTAACTTTGTAAGGAGCACAAATATGGATCTCTTCCAGGTGGTCAGCCAGTTGGGTGAATAGTATTGTATGAGTTTATTGAAACATCTCAATAGATAGTCCATCAATTCCTGGAGGCTTTTTCTGGACTTCTTCCTTTTGCTTCTTGATCATATGATACCTCCTGAAATGGTTGAACACTGACCAATTCTTTTTAGTACAGTGAATCTGAATACCTCTTCTATATTCTTTAAAGCTTTTAAGCTTCCTCGGTTATTCAAAATTTTGACCATAGAATCCTTTACTATTGCAAGGTGAGGCTTGAAAATTTCCTTCAGTTATTTCAGTTTGAGAAATGCTGACTGAGTGTGTTCTTCCTTTGTTATTTTCTTACTCCAAGTCTCTGCACATTCCATTATAATATTTTACTTTGTCTTCTTGAGCTGCTCTTTGATATATGTTTAGCTTTTTACTTCACTGTTTTTTCTGTTTGCTTTAGCTACTCTATGTTCAAGAG
>NW_006923215.1:8935-9924 GCF_000298275.1 Orycteropus afer afer | reverse complement strand
ATAATTGGCCCCTGGCCTTGTTATGACTGATATTCAGCTTCTCCATTATCTATATCCACATATGTTGTCAATTTTATTTCTGTGTATTCCATGCTGCAAGGTCCACTTTTATAGTTGTTGTCAATGTTATTAAAAAAAAAAAGTGTTTGCAATGCGTAAGTCATTGGTCTTGCAAATTCTATCATGTGATGGTGTCATTCCCATCATATAGCCATATTTTCTAACTACCAATCTTTTTTGTTTCCAGCTTTCACATTTCAATCATGAATAATTATCAGTGCATCTTCATTGACTATTCAATCAATTTCAGAATACAAAATTTGTTAAAAATTCTTCTTATAAGCTATTACTTTTATTTGAGTTTATTAAAACACAAGGTTTTAAATAGGAGGCTTTAAAATTATTAAGTATGACATATATATTGTATTTTTTTAGCTAAAGATATTCTGGAAAATATTGTTTAATTTTTAAAACTAAATCTCAAATGAAATACTGTCCTGATAAAATACTGTAAGCACTTGTATACCTAGTTACACATTTTAGTTGACTGGCACTGGTCAGTAATGCTTTAAAAAAAAAAAATAGTAGAAAATTTTTAGTGGTCTATGAAGTCCTCAGTTGAATCTAATGTACTATGAAGAGCAAAATGTATTGGCCCCAAAGTTGTGATATATTGGGGACTCCCAGGCCCTTTATTGATATTATCCTTATAAATTCTTATATTTGAATTTTCTCAATGAAAAACCAATTTATTTTACTTTTTTTTTCTTATTGTAATCATACCTGTGCATTCCTCCTTCACTTTAGAATGAAGTGCAGACTTCTATTTCTCAATAAAACTCTCATTGATCTACTTTCATTCTGTATTTCCTACTTCAGTTATGGTAAATGTGACTTAAATATAAAGGGAAATATTATATGCTCTCCTGAAACTAGATGTTCTGGTAGCATAGTGCCTAAGGTACTTGGCTGCTAACCAGAAGGCTTGC
>NW_006923215.1:6994-8304 GCF_000298275.1 Orycteropus afer afer | reverse complement strand
GTTTAGGTATTTAAATAGTTATCTAAATTTTTCTTCTTTTAAATCATGTACAGTGTTCTTTTCTTGGGAATGAAGACCTTCAACTTAACATTCTCATCCCACTCCTCATAGCAAATGTAATCACTTGCTAATAATTTATGTTCCACGTACAGTGTTGTGTGTATTAACACATTCTTAAGAATTCTTTCTCAAAGTATAAATATTTCCATTTAGAACAGAATCTCATCCTGTCAATTAAACTATTTTCCCTTTTTACCTATTTTCAATTATTTTTCAAACTTGAGTGCACCAAAGAGAGAGAGAAAAAAAATATCCTTACAATTTAAAATTTCATTTTCTGAGACTTTGGGTATTCACATAGATTGTGAGTTGGAATACATTTTTCTTATAAATGTGTTTTCTAAAAGATTTAAGATCAAAGTGTCAGTGGATTATTTAGAAGTCTGAAATAAATCAATGGAGCATAATTATCTCAAAATATAATAACTAAGTATTAATGCCTTTTCTTCTACATCTCTTTTAATATCAAGTAAAATATGCTTTTTGGGAATGTGGGAGGTAAGCTGTTCTCACTCGAGGTTCAGATATCTTCGTTTACTTGAAAAAAGGGAAATTAATGTGAATAAAGTTTGAAGTATGACATTGAAACTGAGAGACAGGGATCTCTGAAGTCGAACAATTCAGGTGGCATGATGTCTTCATGTATTAGCTTCAGTGTAACCCAGCCTACATAATGGTAGATATAGAAGAATATGTGCTAAATTCCAGAATGAAAATGAAAACCAGATAAACAATAAAAACAGGGCAGAACATTACTTTGGAAGAATAAAGAATTCTAATAGCAATACTTTTATTTAATATATTACTTTATACAGATATGTTATCATGTTGTTTTTAAATATACTTTTAACGGGCATGAGCTACATTAATAAGAAAATATTTTCTAATATAAATTTTCACTTAAAACAAATTTAATGTTTTAGAAAATTATTTTCTGTCTCACACATGTACACACACACATCAGGTAAAATCTCATCAATTGGGTTCAGATATATATACAAATGTATATGTATATATGTATAAAAGAAAAATCATTTTCTTTTATCTAATTTTCCAAAGCCAAGATGTTATTAAGTATATAGATAAAATATTATTGGTGAATAGAACAATCTCATATTTTGTAGTACAAACTAAAATCTATTAATAAATAATTGATAAGTAAATAATTTAGAAATGCTAATACCTAAGGTGTTAAAATATCTTCTTTGAAGTATGTAATAATATACAAAGTGTACAATTCTAAACATTAA
>NW_006923215.1:4114-4651 GCF_000298275.1 Orycteropus afer afer | reverse complement strand
AACAAGATATTACAACCTGAGCAAGAAGACAAATCTTTTATGTACTTAAGCATTGGAATATTATCTGGATATTTGACATTAGGAAAGAGTATTTATTACCTATGGTTATATTATATTGGACAATGTATATAATTGTCTGATATAGTGCTGGAAGATGAGCCAAACAGGTTGGAAGGCACTCAAAATTTGACTAGGGAAGACCTGACTCCTCAGAGTAGAGATAACCTTAATGATATGGATAGAGTAAAACTATTGAGACCTCCATTGGCTGATGTGAAAATGAATAGAAAAAGATGCAAACATTAATTAATAATTGGAACATGGAATGTATAAAGTATGAATCTCGGAAAATTGGAAATTGTCAAAAATGAAATGGAACATATAAAGATCAATATTCTAGGCATTAGTGAGCCAAAATGGCTGGTTTTGGCCATTTTGTATCAGAACCATATGATCTACTATGTGGGGAATGTCAAAATGAAGAGGAATGGCATGGCATTCATTGTCACAAAGACTGTTTCAAGATCTATCCTGAAG
>NW_006923215.1:1975-3302 GCF_000298275.1 Orycteropus afer afer | reverse complement strand
GTGGGATCTATCACAAGCAGCTACCTTTGGGATGTGGTCTGATTCCTGTATATAAGGAGAAGCCTTGGGGAAAGATTTCTAGTTTATGGCATGCTTGAACCCTGCATGTAGCCATTTTGTTGGTCAGCAGCCTACCATGCTCTGCTGACCTTGGGTCTTATATGGCCTTGAATTAATGCCTGCCATGTGGTTTTGTAACATCGGGACTGTCCCATTTTGTTTGTCAACCTTGTATTTGTTAGCCTCACCATCCAGTAGCTGACTGAGTGAAGAGATGCTTCTAGTTTAGTGGGCCAGGAGCAAGAGACAGAGCTGAAACTCAAGGTCGAGGAGCTTTCACACAGCCCTTAGACCCTGGCACTTTGAATGTGGACTTCTAGCCTTCCCAACTGCAAGAGAGTAAACTTCTCTTTGCTAAATCCATCCCATTTGTGATATATTCTTGTCAGAGCAGCACTAGGTAACCAGAATAGCTACTATTATCCAAATGTATTCACCGACCACCAAAACCAATGATGAGGAAACTGAAGATTTCTACCAACTTCTGCAGTCGGAAACTGACCAATATGCGATCAAGATGTGTTGATTATCACTGGTGACTGGAATGCAAAAGTTGGAAACAAAGAAGAATTACTGGTGGTTGGAAAACATGGCCTTGGAGTTAGAAATAATGCTTGAGATTGCATGATAGAATTTTGCAAGACCAATGACTTATTCATTGCAAATACCTTTTTTCAACAACATACACAATGACTATACCTGTGCACTTCACCAGATGGAATAAACAGGAATCCCACATCTGTGGGAAAAGGAGATGGAGAAATTCAATATCTTAAGCAAAAACAAGGCCAAGAAGTGATTGTGGAACAGACCATCAACTGCCCAAATGGAAGTTCAACTTGAAGTTGAAGACAATTAAAACAAGTCCACCAGAACCAAAATATTACCTTGAGAATATCCTTCCTGAATTTAGAGACTATTTAAAGAATAAACTAAATGTATTGAACAAACCACTGGATTGTGGGATGACACCAAGAATATCGTCCATGAACAGAACAAGAGGTCATTAAAAAGACAAGAAAAGAAGAAAAGACCATAATGGATTTGAGAAGAGACTGTCAAATTTTCCCTTGAATGGAGAGTAGCTAAACCAAACTGAAGAAATGACAAGACAAAAGAGCTGAACAGAAGATTTCAAGGAGTAGCTCGAGAAGACAAAGTCAATTACTATAATGGAATGTGCAAAGACCTGGAGTTAGAAAACCAAAAAGGAAGAACATGTTTGACATTTCTCAAGCTGAAAGAAATGAGGATAAAATTTAAGCCT